>NC_134893.1:5748216-5758216 GCF_041734735.1 Babylonia areolata | reverse complement strand
AGTTTATATTCACATCATATAGAGGGGAGGAGGGAGGGAGTTGAGGGTAGGGGTGTGGCGGAGTTATGGTGGGATGATCAGTTGGTAACATTATCATTATGCTGTAGGCATGTGTGATTTGTACAAAAGACAAACCAGTTAATGTTCTTTTTTTCCTGGTGAAATAGATCAAGCAGCATACTGAAACCAGTCAATTTCTCAAAAACAAATTATGGAAAAAAATTGCCCATAATTCATATCAGTGTATGTTGGTTTGTTCCACGCATTAAATTTCATTGTTCTAGATGTTTGAAGCTGAACTGAGACAGCCATTGAGGTACGTGTGATGGTTATTGAGTAACATCTGAAAAGAATCCTGTTAATGGATGATGAGCTGTAAACAATTATTATTTGTGAAAACATTTAAGAGAGCTTTTGTCATTTATTTCTTTAACTACATTTTTTGGGTTTATTTCATTTATTTATTTTTTATTTTTTCATATTTAACCTTCACTGGCTATCATGGGTCGTACACG
The DNA here is from genome assembly GCF_041734735.1 of Babylonia areolata. NCBI lineage: Eukaryota > Metazoa > Mollusca > Gastropoda > Neogastropoda > Buccinidae > Babylonia > Babylonia areolata. Next base: position 5,757,701 of record NC_134893.1, on the reverse strand, counting down.
ACCCAGAAGGGTACAAAAACGCAAATATCTCAGCCAATTCTTAATATTTTTCTATGAAATTTCAGGAATGCTTCCTACACCTAAAAGGCCAACTTTTGCCAAAAAAAATGAAAAAAATTCATTAATTCGTTAATGAGTAATTAAAAATTAGATTAACTACACACGGACGCTTGTGTAGGTCATGAATGACCCATGCTTTTTAAAGAGGAAAAAACATGGTCACCCCTCGAAAGCTCGTGTGGGTTATGCATGACCCATACCTTTTAATATTGATTTCAGAAGGTTTAATTTGCAATTAGTGAAGGAAAATAAAGAAGTTTTACTTTCAATAGCCTCACTACTCCACTACTCTCCCACTACCCCCACCCCCCCTGTCCCCGCCCCGTCCCTTTCGTCCCTTTCGCCTGTCTTCAGCTAACCCCCTTCCATCCCTTTCTCTAACAGCATGTACCTGTGTGACTGAATATCTTTGATTGTGCGTGTATAGGATGCTATGAGTTATCTCTCTGTCTGTCTTGCTGTCTGTCTGTCTCTGTCTCAGTCTCTCTCTATCTATCTCTGTGTGCATAAGTAGGGTTTGTATGTATGTGCATGTGGTGTTATGCGTTTGTGTGTGTGATCAGTTGTGTGTGAGTGTGTGTGTGTGTGTATGTGCGTGTGTGTGAACATGTGTCTCTTCTGAGTGTATGTGTTTGTGTGAGTCTGTGTGTGCGTGTGCGAGCGCATGTGTGTGTAATCAATTACGATATGTTTTCCTTTTCTATATTTTGTTTTAAGCTTTGGAGGAATATACAGGTTTTTGTCCCTTTACAAAGTATGGGTCGTGCACGACCCACACAAGCTTTGGAGGAATATACAGGTTTTTGTCTCTTCAAAGGTATGGATCGTGGACGACCCACATGAGCTTCCATGTGTAGTCAAAAGTGACAGCAGTATGGGACGTGGACGACCCACATGAGCTTCCGTGTGTAGTCAAAAGGGACAGTGGTATGGGTCATGGACGACCCACATGAGCTTCCGTGTGTTGTCAAAAGGGACAGTGGTATGGGTCGTGGACGACCCACATGAGCTTCTGTGTGTTGTCAAAAGGGACAGCGGTATGGGTCGTGGACGACCCACATGAGCTTCCGTGTGTTGTCAAAAGTGACAGCGGTATGGGACGTGGGTGACCCACATGAGCTTCCATGTGTAGTCAAAAGTGACAGCCAGCGAAGGTTAAGGACTCAGTCACTGCCATGAAACTTGCATTTGAGTGCACAGACTATGCTTCCGTTTTATTTTTTTATTGAAAAAAAAAATTTTTAAATCAATTTCTACTTTCCTACAGTTGACCAACTTTGTGTAATTGTTGGCTGTTTTATTTAGGTATTTTGTTATCTATGTATTTTGTATAGATTGTGGGTGGGAGAGGGTATAGTGCTGTACTAAAACTGATATTTTTTAAGAACAAATTATTTGTGATTGATAGAGATACTTGTTTTGCTTTATTACTGTTCAGTGTTAGTTTTATTGTAATTACTTATTATAACATGCACATGCCACTTATTTTTTGTTGTTTTTAGATGTGGAGTGGCTTATGATTGAATGTCATTTTAATACCCCTTGCAAATACTAAATTCTTCTACTTGAACAGTTGAAGCCAATAGAGTTGAATTTTGAGTGGTGGATGACAGGCGCAATAGCTGAGTGGTTAAAGCGTTGGACTTTCCATCTGAGGGTCCCGGGTTCAAATCTTGGTGACAGCACCTGGTGGGCAAAGCGTGGAGATTTTTCTGATCTCCCAGGTCAACATATGTGCAGACCTGCCAGTGCCTGAACCCCCTTCATGTGTATACGCAAGCAGAAAATCAAATACGCACGTTAAAGATCCTATAATCCATGACAGCATTCGGTAGGTTATGGAAACAAGAAATACCCAGCATGCACACCCCCGAAAACGGAGTATGGCTGCCTACATGGCGGGTTAAAAACAGTCATACACGTAAAAGCCCACTTGTGTACATACGAGTGAATGTGGGAGTTGCAGCCCACGAATGCAGAAGAAGAAGAAGAAGAAAGAAGAGAGTGGTGGATGAGGTAAGGCCTACATGGGATTCTCTTCTTTTCACAAACGTGGGAGAGGAGGGGAATTGACCCAGGCAGGATGTGGAATGTGGCATGGTATGTGACCCTGAATCTGTTGCTCTCCTTACCGCTGGCCTTGTGCCAACCACAGTGCACTGAATGCAAGCCACTGACTGAAACAGGCTGAGCAGAATCAGAAAAGGAGCAATGGTGATATTAATAATAAAAAGCAGAGAAGGGCATTTTGTTTTTGTTTTTTTGCCAAGGTTTACACATAGAACATAGGTGTGTCAGGGATGAAAACAAGAAACCATTTCTTCTGATCCTGTGTTGAAGAGAAAAGCCAAGATATGATATAAATCTTTTATTATCACACATACACACACAAAAAAATGAAGTCAGATGTTTGCAGTAAAATGGATGAACAACATAGGTAACAGAATTACACCATTCACATGCAATTAATGTGATAGTCTGCATGCAGAAATGGGTGTCTACAATTGTTAGAGTCAAAACAGAGCAATCAATATGATAGTCCAGGTACAGAAGAAATGGGTTCTACAATTGCTTTCATCAAAAGAATGGAGGAGATCTGATTCAGATTGTTGCTTTGTAAGTGTGAGGGAGGGAGAGATGTACATTGACATGCCAGAGGAAAACCTGTGTAACAGCTGGCAAGGTATTGGTGAAGATGTAGCTGTTTCATATGAAGGGTCTGTTGTGATAGATACATGCATGTGTATGAATGTGCATGTGTGTGTGTGTGTGCGTGCGTATGTATGTGTGTATACGCGCATACATTTGGTTGTGTATGTGTGTGTTTGTGTGTGCCTATGTGTGGATATGTGTGTAGTCCATTTTCAGGGTGAGTACATAAACCACCAAACGACGACATGAATTCTGGTGACTACCGCGTTCAATCTTCGGCATGCGCGCACTTGTATGCATAAGGGTTTAAAGAACCAAAACGAAAGTGTGTGTGTGTGTGTGTGTGTGTTTAGTTTGTTAGTCACATTTTGTTGTGTGTACGTAACATTGATGTAATATGTTATGTGAACAATTTTTGTAAAGCACCTAGGGCAGATTCATGGATAGTTTGTTATGAAAATGTTCCTGAAAATATACTCTTCTCTGACTTGAGATTGTATGATGCATTTGACTTCACATGCACTCAGGAATCACATGCAGACTGTTTATAATAGAACTCTGTATCATAAACAGACTTGGTTGTACTTGGCCAGTATGTTGAATAGTAATGACAAGATTAATAATAGTGATGGATACTAATACAGTACTCTGTCCAGAAAACTGCTCTAAGTACTTTACAAAACATGTAATATTCTGTGTGACACATTACATCAATGTTATGTATACACACAAAAATGCACCCAGAAAACTATAAACACACATGTACACAATACACAAATATGTACAAGCATACACTGTTCAATCTCTCACAAAACATAGATACATCACTCCCCTCCCCCCCCCCCCCCCCCCCCCCGCCCCCCCACTCCACACACACTGACAAATTGAAAAGGTCTAAAAAAGAACAACAAAAAACAAACAAAAAACAATAACATTGTCACCTATACTTAGGTGAGGTGGGCTGTAATATGTCAGCAGCCAAGGTGTCTCCAGTCCTGTCGTCTCTCAAGTGCCTGGTGTGTGGAGACAAGTCCTCTGGCGTCCACTACGGAGTACCCTGCCTGTGAGGGATGCAAGGTCAGTGAATATAGTTTCAAGATACGCAGCATATGGGGCAGGTACCATGTTGGTAAACATTTTGTATCTTAACACTGAACTCATAGTTTCATAATGTTGTGTACAGAGGAGGTACTATGTTGGAAAGTGTTATGTATATTAACATTGTTAAATGGGTGGGATGTTAGTTGTTATACCATTCGTGTGTGTGTGTGTGTGTGTGTGTGTGTAAGTAGTTTTTTTATCTGATAAATGGGGAAGATGTGTGGGTTTGCGAGGGGGGTGGGGGGTACTCTGTTGTGCTTGTTGCAACTGATATGATACAGGGTTTTTGCACTGTCATACGTGTTTTGCTAGACTTAGAGTTTTCGTGTTTCTTTGTGAATAAATATAATGTGCATCTATGTACACAACCCACATACAACATAACATGTAAAGTGGATAAGCAGTCACATGCATGCATACACCACACACACAGGCACATACATGTGTGCATACATAACTCACACATGCATGCATGCGCACACATGCACGCACAAACACACATGTGCGCGCGCGCGCACACACACACACACACACACACACACACACACTTAATTACTCTCCAACGTCTGTTTATGAGCAGGGCTTCTTTCGGCGAGCGCTGCAAAACGTGGGTGATCCTGCACGCAAGAAGTGCTTCTACAACAAGAACTGTGAGATCAACATACAGACCCGTAACCGCTGCCAGTACTGTCGCCTTCAGAAATGTCTGGCCAAGGGCATGTCTCGGGCAGGTATGGTGACACGTGTTCTGTGTTCCTGAAAACCTCAGCACTTTGTGTGTGTGTGTGTGTGTGTGTGTGTGTGTGTGTTATTTACTTTCTGAATTAGAATTTTCAAAAAGGTAACAAAAAGTAAATAGCTGCAACATATTTAGAGCACACTTGTACAAATTGACATTAAGGTATGGAAAGTATGACTGCACACAATTTATGTTGTATATATCTATAGATACATACAAACAAGGAAAAGAGAAAAAAAGAAGGGAGGACACATGTACAGAAAGAAGAGCATCTACAACATCCTCAAAGCAACAACAAATACAAAAAACAAACACACACACACACAAACACAGAAGTAGTGAAAGAAAGGAAATTTGGAATTAATCTGGTGGAGGAGAAGACAATCTCAGAATGTTAACCCTTTCATCGCCAGTCAGTTTACAAAATTCCCTTGTGGTATAAACACAGAAAAGACAGTGGCTGAGAATAGCTGGGGATTCTCCCTGCGATGTATAGAAAATATGGCCTATCCTACCACTGAACATTAAGAGCAGTAGGTTCATGGATAACAGACCAATGAATGGTCACCTTTCAGTGACATGGGTCCTTTACCATGCCTGTGCATAAATGCGAGCTTGGCGGTGAAAGGGTTAATCTGACAACAAAATAAGTGTATGATGATGGTATACTGTCAGAATGGTTTTTGTTTCTTTAACTTAAAGGGTTAGTGATGAAAGAGCTGATCTTGTTTTGTCACAAACACTGACATAAGCAGGTGGTACTAGGAGGCTGGAGGGTTGACATTTTGTTGCTCTTTAGTTATCAGTAATCACAGTGGACTTGTGAGCCACTTGCACATATACAAGCTGTTTAGCTGACTGAGAATACTGAGGTTTGTTCTGTAAATTTAAACCATTTCTCAAAGAATGTGTTGTTGAGATAACAGTGTTTGTTGTTACTTCTATTATAGAAATCATTATTCTATGATGAATAAGAAAGCTTTTGTGCTGTATTTTTTATAGGTTTCGTTTTTATTGTTGTTGTTTTTTTTTTGTTTGTTTGTTTTTTGTTTAACTCTTTTTCTTCTGACCAAGCTTTTTTTTTTGCTTTAAAAAAAAAAAAAATTTTTTTTTTTTTTGGGGGGGGGGTTCTGTGTGCTCTTTTTATCAACTGATTGGTAGAACTCAATCCTCTTTTGACAATAGATGATCCTTTTGTTTTTTTAATTTAGTTTTGATAATCATTCTTTTCATCTTAGATTCATTTAAATTCAGAATCTTCATCTGTTTTCATGTGAAAGTCAGCAGATCATTTGCTTGGTTCCGTTCAGTTTCAGTTGTGAACTGTTTGTAATGGATGTAGGTTCATGAAGACATAATTATTGGAAGAACAGGCCATGCCCCAAATCGTAATCTTTGAATAAGAACGTTTTGAGTTCTGAGGTCAGGGTTCATTTTTGTGAATTCCAGAGTTGAGAGAAATTTGTTTGTCCTCTCTACCATTTTAAGACTCTTGCTGATGATTAGAGACATTATGATTTTTAATAACTGGACATGTGTGGAAGTTCAGCTGATAAAACAACAGTTTCAGTGAAGTGTTGACAGCCTGTTTATGTCTGTGTGCAGCTGCCAAGCTAGGCCGCCGATCGCGCACAATGCGAGACATGATTCGCTCCATTGAGGACTCCCAGACAGAAGAGGCGCTGCAGAGCTCAATGGCTGTTGACGCTGACTCCACCGCCCCCTCTGTGGGGCCGCCCACCCTGATGCCGGTCTCCATGGTAACCGGGGTCCCACCCTCCTCCACAGGCCTGGCCAGCCCAGGTCCCAGCACGCCGGTCAGTCTGGCGCTGCCCGACACCACCACCCAGTCGTCCATGGCTGCACTCAACATGCTGCTGAAGCAACGCTCCTCGCTGATTGGTCAGCCCATGGTGATGACCGAACCCCAGCTCCAGGCCCTGCAGCTGGCAGTGCCCATGGCCCACGTCAACGAGGACCCCACACGCGTCCGGGCAGAACACGTGGGTGGTGAGGAGGAAAGGCCGCTCATGCTGAAAGTGGAACGCGGGGAGAGCAGGGCATCGGTTGCTTCCCACACGGCGAATCCCCTCCCCTCCTCCCCCACCACCTCTGCTGCAGTGACGCTGATGTCTCTGGTCAGCTCTTCAGGGGCAGGGGGGCAGGGTGAGGCGGACCAGGTGGTGGGCTCTGTGCTGCAGGTGAATCCTCAGCTTCGCTACGGTGTCACGGGGCGCCAGATCCTGGTCAGGGCCGACGGAACCTCAGGCACTCAGCTGTTCATCAAGAAAGAAAGCAGCAGTCCTGACACGGTCCTCAGCATACCCGCCACGCTGACGTCAGTGGGAGGCGCATCCCATTCCCTGTCCCCACACCTCGTGCAGGCCCAGCCCTCGGTCCTCCTGCCCAACACCACCTTGGACCTGCGCAAAAAGTCGGAAGACACTATGAACAGCTGCCCCATCAAGAAGCGACCCTACTTTCCCTCCTCCAGGTCAGAAGAGGAGGTGGAGAACGGAGGCGAAGAGACAGGCGCTGCACCGTTCCTGGAAATGTTGCCCTCCAAGCAGCGGAGAGTGAGCCAGCAGGAGGTGCAGCAGCCCAGCCAGTCAGCACAGGCCATGGGGGATGTGCGGCCTGTGGACAGCGTGAGTCACCACCACATGGTGAAGGAGGCGCTGGGTCCTGTCACCTCGGTGCGAGACGTCCACGTCTCTGCTGCTGCCTCCTCCTCCATGGCGCTGAGAGCCAGCAAGGCCCCCCTGCCCTCCTCCTCCTCCATGTCCATTGCCAAGAAGCACGAAGAGGAGGCCAGGCTTACCGTACCCTACATGATATCTCGGCTGCATGAATCGTACAACACGACCTTCACCTTTCTGAAGGACCGGCTGGAGGAGATGAGGCAGAAGCTGGAGGAGTACCACCACCAGAACAACATGGAGAGGATGATCGGCAGGATCATTTCACAAAACGCTTCTCCACCAGAACATGTCATGGTGAGACTGTCTGCTGTTTACATTGTTATAAACATGCAGGCGGCCAAGGTCCGGCTAACATTGAAGCAGGAATGGATATGAAGACATGCAGAGCATAACTACATTTATGCATGCATTACAAGCATGCATGCATGCACATACACATATAATAGATAGATAGATACTTCATGACTTTGTCCTGGAAAAGTCATGAAGTGTTTGCCACAGCAGATCTGTGCAAACCCTGACCATCCTTAAAGCCTGTCACATTTACATATTTGATTCTTTGCCAAATTCCTTTTTTTCCTTTTTTTGACAATTCTAAACTTTTAAATCGATAAAAATGTCTGTGGTCTTTTTTTTGTTTTTGTTACACACATCCATGAACAAATGTACACACAAAAAGAATTCCAGAACCCATATACAACAAAAATGATTCTCACTATTCTTTCTCTCCTGCTTCTGTCTCTCTCCTGCTTCTGTCTCCCAATTCTCTCTCCTTCCACTTCTCTTCCAAATCTTCTTCGTCAGTCTGCGGCCTCCTCTTCTTTCTGCTAGCTTCCTGCATGATTGTCTTTAATGTTACCCATCTGCACCTGTGTCTGTGTAGAAGAGTTCCCACCTCAAAACATCCCCCCTTATAGGATGCAGACACATGACTGTGTCTGTGTAGATGAGTTCCCACCTCAAAACATCCCCTCTTGATAAAGATGCAATCAAATGACTGTGTGTCTGTGTAGATGAGTTCCCACCACAAAACATCCCCCCTTGATAAAGATGCAAACAAATGACTGTGTGTCTGTGTAGAAAAGTTCCCACCGGTGCAGATGGGTGAACAGTGTCCACATAGGCGCAGCTGTGTTTGTCGACCCCAGGCTCACTGTCTTCTCTGTGTTATTTTATTTTTCTTAAAATAAAGCTTTTTGTCTGTCTTCCTGTGATGAGCCTGAGGGCATATTTGTGTGCACTATGTTTCAGACATAAAAGGTATTTGCTGATTTATTTCATTAATTGTTTGATTGATTTCCATGTCAGGATGGTTCCATCAGAGTCCTGCTGGCAGTGATTTGATTAATTGATTGATTGATTTCCATGTCAGGATGGTCCCATCGGAGAGTCCTGCTGGCAAGGATTTGATTAATTGATTGATTGATTTCCATGTCAGGATGGTCCCATCAGAGAGTCCTGCTGGCAAGGGTTTGATTAATTGATTGATTGTTTTCCATGTCAGGATGGTCCCATCGGAGAGTCCTGCTGGCAGTGATTTGATTAATTGATTGATTGATTTCCGTGTCAGGATGGTCCCATCAGAGAGTCCTGCTGGCAAGGATTTGATTAATTGATTGATTGATTTCCATGTCAGGATGGTCCCATCAGAGTCCTGTGGCAAGGATTTGATTAATTGATTGATTGTTTTCCATGTCAGGATGGTCCCATCAGAGTCCTGCTGGCAAGGGTTTGATTAATTGATTGATTGTTTTCCATGTCAGGATGGTCCCATCAGAGAGTCCTGCTGGCAAGGATTTGATTAATTGATTGATTGATTTCCATGTCAGGATGGTCCCATCGGAGAGTCCTGCTGGCAAGGATTTGATTAATTGATTGATTGATTTCCATGTCAGGATGGTCCCACCGGAGAGTCCTGCTGGCAAGGATTTGATTAATTGATTGATTGATTTCCATGTCAGGATGGTCCCATCAGAGAGTCCTGCTGGCAAGGATTTGATTAATTGATTGATTGATTTCCATGTCAGGATGGTCCCATCAGAGAGTCCTGCTGGCAAGGATTTGATTAATTGATTGATTGATTTCCATGTCAGGATGGTCCCATCAGAGTCCTGCTGGCAAGGATTTGATTGATTGATTGATTGATTTCCATGTCAGGATGGTCCCATCAGAGTCCTGCTGGCAAGGATTTGATTAATTGATTGATTGATTTCCATGTCAGGATGGTCCCA
>NC_134893.1:5668216-5743216 GCF_041734735.1 Babylonia areolata | reverse complement strand
GTCCATCTCCAGCCTGCGGGAGCTGGGCGTCGAGCATCGCCGCATGCTGGAGTCCCTCAAAGGTCAGATGAACTTTGACCATGACCTCTATGCTGAGACCTTTGACCTCATTCCTTGATGGTGGCACAGGAAGTGGAGATGGGTGGTGTATCTTGGTTTTTGTTCTGTTTTTGTTGGGAGGGAAAAAGGATAAAAGCTGAGAAAACTGAACAGAAGAAAGTGGTTGATGTGTTTATTTTGTGTCTTTTCGGCAATGGTTGCAACAGTTAGGCAGGCTTTAAAGAAATTGTTTTAACATTGAAGCAGTTCAGATCACCTTGTCAGAGCCTGACACTAGTGAGAGGATTTCTTTTAATATAAAGCACATTTAATCTCCATGGATTTTTGTGGCTTTTTTTTTCTAAATTCTTAATAAAATAGTTTTAATCTGGATGGCAGAGAAAAAGACTGAAGATGATTGCATCTCACAATACTGTAGAGAACATGGTGCCTTTGTCTTGACAGAAAAGCCAGAGGATGTGACAGAAAACCAGCTTACAGAATTCTCTTTGTCCTGGTCATGGTGATTCAGGATATTTGATCTTTTGATTCCATGGAGGTCTGAGAGAACAAAACATGCATTGTGGTTGCAGTTTATTTTGAAACTGTACAAGGGAAGGGAAACAACTGTTGAACATGTCAACACAGTTAGCAGGCCTGGTCGTCCAGTGTCCTTGCCAAACTTTTGGCAGTTACAGACAGATCGGGAATGATCCAGATAAATATCTGGTCTTGGTTTTTGGCTGCAATACCCTCTTCTAATGCTGTATACAGAAGGCAGACATACCGAGAAGCAAATGATAATTTTCTCTCCAGGGTAGCTGTTAGCAGAATAATTCAAATTAGACATTTTCAGTTGAAATAATAATTCCTGGATAATGTCACATAATTTCTTATTTAAAAAACGCATTGAAGTTGATGTATATGTAAACAAAGGCAATACTTATGGATGTTCAGTTAATTTGTTGCCTTTTGATATTATAAAGGTTTTGAGAATCAGTGGTTTCTAAAATAGTTTCAAATTTTCCAGCTAAACATAGACAACCAAATGATGAGACAGAATAAGTATGGGAAATGTCATTCAAGAGTAAGCAAGTCTGAATGCCGTCCTCAGTGGATTTCTCCAGAAGGAATATTCACACAGGCCAGGCCATGAGGAAGGTAGTGACAGCGTTCACAACATTATCAATGTGCAGCTGTTCTTCATTTCCCTTTTAAGTGTTGAACATTTGGTCAGCACGGTTTGTCCTTTTAAGTGTTGAACATTTGGTCAGCACGGTTTGTCAATGTTCATTCTGTTTTGTTCAGGGATGAGCAGCGGTAACCCAATCAGTGAACAGCAACCCTCTTGACCCCATTTTTAGCATGAGCATTCAAGTATCACACTCTTTCCCTGGTTCAGGCATCACAGGATCTGGAAGTGACACCATTTATTGCGGGGTGTTGTATGACATGGAGAAGTGCTGTATTCAGTCTGGAGCAGACTGCTCTGTTGCTCAGTGAAAGATGCTTTTGCTCTTTTTCCTGGAAATGGCCTTCAAACAAAACCCCGGTGATGTTGATACAAACATGCACTTGTGATCTGATCAGACACATACAGCATGATTTTTTCCCCAGTCAAGTTGTTGATGATCATTAGTTTTTGTTGTCTCCAGCTGGTTCACCGGTGAAACACAGTCTTTGATTGGCTGCCTCATTGAAGAGTTATACTATTTCATTGGCTTCCTTCTTGAAAATTTGTTATGTTATTGTCAGAACGCCGTCTTTACATTGACTTGGTCATCAGTGAATTCTACCTAGCAGCTGAAGTAGTTGATCACTTTTCTTCCTGTCTGTTTCGCTTTCATACTACTGCAGCATTTCATCATTGACATGATTAATAGCAGTTTGCTTTCATATTGTGTTGTTTTTGTTGAATTCTTAGGCTGTAAAAGTAATGCTCTTGTGGTGATAACTTTGGTTGAAGCCTTATCTGTTTATGTTGTATGTTTTCATTTATATTTGCTGTGCAAGCTGAATATGTTTATGTTATCCGGTGATGTCAGTTTTGAATGAATATATGTTATCTGGTGATGCAGATTTCACATTTTTGTAAATCATGTGGATGCCATTATGACTGCTGCTTGTTTGTGACGTGGAGCTGCCCCTGACAGAAGCAGCGCTGAACACGACTGATGTCGTTGATGTTGGTTTGTTGTTCATTCCTATTGGATGCAGCCAATGCTTTCATTTTTGCAGCATCCACTGATTTACTGGTACTGGTCTTGAATCATATTGTCATCATCCCCACTTTGCTATTCTTTAGTACCAGTGAACTTCCTTTGCCTCTACACATCTGTGTAATGTGTATCATAGCTGTGTAATGTGTATGATATATTTTACTGAAAAGGTCCATATTTTTGTTTTGTTTTGGTGATGTATGCGAATTACATTTTTTTGGATGTCTTTGTTTCTGGCTCTGGCATTCTTCCGGTGATGTCTCGACTTTTATTGTTTGTGAGGACTGTAATAAACAGGAGTGACAGATTCCTTTTCATGTTAGAACAAGCACATCTTTTTTCTCTGAGAAAGCTGGACAGATTGCTGCCTTTTTGGAAGAGTAAGTGCATTTCATGGGAAGGATAACTAGACTTGTCATAGAACAGTGAATATAGATTGCTGTCACAGCAGAATAATGAAAACAAATTGCTATCATTGAAGTTTATACATGGATTCCTATCGTAGAAGAATGTATGGGAATAAGTATAATGGATATAGACTGTTTTAATGTTAGAACTATCAGAAGAATGAAGATCGATTGCTGTCATTGTATATGGACGAAGATATCTGTTGACCATTTGACCAGTGACTAGAAAGTTGTAATACAAGACTGGATCTGTTGCTGTGATAGCAGAACATTGGCATTTCCTCTCACTGTGGAAGGGTAAGAAGTGTACAGTAAAAGCAGATAGATTCCTGTTCAGTCACACGTGCATAAGTTTACTATTGCATGTAAATGCACACGCATGAACATCTTGGGAAAAGTGTGTTTGAAATCTTTACCAACTCATAGATTTTAAAAATATTTTCAATTATTTGTTTTTTAAACCCTAAGGTTTCAAGACAATGAAATTCATTTGGCTTGGTATACTGACCATGGCAAACTGGTGCAAGCTATCGTTTGTAGGTTTGCTCGTGTCAGCCACATTTTTTTGGCAGATGCAGGACCAAGAGAGGTGCCATGGCCCTCACTCCTCACTGTATGGCAACAGCCAGCCCAAGACTGCACAGATCCAATGTAAAGGAAAGAAAATGGGAAGTGTGGCTACCATCGTTTTTATCATCATTTTGTTATGTTTTTTTTGTTTGTTTGTTTGTTTCTTCTTCCTGTTCAACCCGGTGAAACATGTAAGAGAAACAAAGATTTTTGTATACAGAGGTTTATGCTCCATTTTTGTGTACAAGAGTATTTAGACATACATGGCTTGTTTACTGATTGGTTTTTGTTAAGTTTTTATTGATGGTTAGCGGTTACCAGTTAAATGTTCATTGATAGGGTATTTGTTGAATGTTTATCAGTATGCTTAACTCCTACAGAGTTTACTTTATCATTTTATGCCAGACTCCAGTTACTACAATGTTTTGTTCATTTTGTTTTTAGCATTGTCAGGACATCTGTCATGACTGATTGATTGTACTCGGCTTTTTTTATTATATTTTTTGTTCTTATTGAAGACATGCTCATTCAGTGCTCAGCTCATAGGTGGCCGGTGTTTAAAATATTGGAAACTGTGGTGACAGTGTCATCAAGAGATGGTCAGGTCAGTTGAGCTTTTTGCTTTGCTTTGGTTTGTTGTGTTTTGCTTTGACCAAATTTACAGGCCATCAGTTTTAAACTGTTCAGCTCGGTGAATGAAATATGCCATCGAAAATAGATGTATATAGTTACTGTATTTTGATGAATACAGATATTTTGCCAGACTACTTATGAATAATCATACATGTAAAAAAAACTTAACGACGAACCCGGGAGTTACATCAGATTGCCTTTGGTTCATAGCAGTTGGGAGCTGGTTAGCACAGCATGTGAGTTTAAGTGTCTGTATGTCTGTGTGTGTGTGTGTGTGTGTGTGTGTGTGTGTGTGTGTATTAATGTGTGGGTATACGTGAGGTGCATAGTTAATTTCTTTAATGCTACATTTTTCATTTGCTTCAGTTCAGTGTGACAGATGTATAAGTATGTATATATTTTTTCAATCCTATTCTATGCCTTGTTGACAGTGATTCATTTTGCAGATTGTGTCAGATGCACAACAGTTTGAAATATCTTCACATCACCAATATTTGGTTTATGGAATTAATTTTTCATATTTTTTGAATGAACTTTCTCTGTACTATTATTTTAACTCTTCCCCCTCCTGCTGTTATTTTTACACTCATCCCCCTCCACCCACCTCTACAACCCTACCCTCACCATCACCCATTGTAAGAATAAAAGCAGGCACCCAGGATGGTGTGTATGTATGTCATTCTGTGAACATATAAAGGAGACTGGGTGGATGGGTGGCAGCCACAGCATTTGTATCACCTGTCAGTTCCAAGGTTCACCTCAAGTATTCAGGTTTTATTTAGCTTGCCTAAAAAACAGCAACAAACAAAACAACAACATCATCTTCTACTCCTTTAACTCTGTGAAGAGTCACTGGGGTGCCACACAGAAGTGTTATCCAGATCTTTTTTTTTTTTTATAAACGGACCTGTGAAACAGAAATACTTTCTGAACTGATTTCCCCCTGTCTTCATCCGGTTTGAGCCAGTATGATGACTGTGTGAATTTAGATGCCAGTGGCTGAACACCTGAATATAAACAATTGTTTTCTCAGAAGTGTATCTTAATGTGGGATTGATTAATTTCATGCAAGGGTGCAGAAACTTTTGTTGGGTTGTAAATCTTGTAGTCTTTTTTGGGAGGTACATGAAAGACTGGTTTATGTGTCACTCATATTTTGTTTTCATACATCATTTACAGAACAAAATGGTACATAGACATGGTGTGTGTTGGACAGTGGTGTCAATTAATACACTTAATGGCTGAAAGGTGATTTAAGATAACCAACTTCAGTTTCTTTGAGATTGATACCATTTTTAAAAACTTGATGACTCTGTGCTGAGCGTTTCAGGGCCAAACACAGGCAGCATGTGTGAATCAGTCATGTGTGGTTGGATGTTCTAGTGTGTGTGTAGGCTTTGAAGAATATGTTGGTTTATATTTTGTCATCATCTACCATCATACACTGATGTCAACATCTAAAATGTTATTATTGATTCCGATATGTTGTCTGAATGATGAGTCATCGATTCTTGTATGTTGTTTGATTATATGCCATAATTATTGAGGCCACAAAACATTGCAGTCATTTTGTGTGGAACGCGATTAAATCTTGATTTTGCTTTTTTCAAAGGTACAGATCTTAAATTTACTGTATATATAAAGTTAAGTGCACTGGGGAAATATGGAGGACAGATATACATTTTCCTGAGAGGAGATAAACAAATCTGTGGTCTTTTCCCAGTAATTCTTACCAGCTGTCAGCTCCACATCAGCCTTTTCATTCAGCTCAGCCCAAGAAGTGAGAATGGCAAGGTGCAGTGAAAAGAATTACTGGATCCAACTGTGAAGAACATTATTTTTTCCCCATGTTTGGCACAGTCAGAAAGCATAAGACTATATTTCAGTTGATTTGTTTTCTGATTTTTCTACCTATCTGTCACTTATTTCAGGGCTTTTCTTACCATAACCCAGTGTGTTAAGATAGGAGAAATTTCTCCTGCACAACTGAGGTGGAGAATGTGAATTGGTGGTAGACACTGCCCCATATGTGAGGAATCAAGCACAACTGCTTAAACCTGGGCAGATGGGCTGCAAAAGCCACTTGGGATGAAAGTCGTTGGAAGGCTCTTGTGCCAGTGTTTTGCACTTCTATACTTCTGTCTGTATTCCACAAGATATGATGGCAGTGGTCAAGCTCTATTTGACATTGTGTTCCTTCCACGGGCACTGACCTCAGAACCAGTGGGAAGAAAAATTCAGTGAAGTCCATCCTCTCTGGCAGCCAACTCCATCAACTGCTCGTCTTTTCATGAAGCCTCCATCAAGGAGTGGAAATGAAAATGTGGAAGGAACCAGGTTGATTTGGAAGAAAATCATTCTGATGACAACTCCAGTGTGAGTTAATCTTTGTCATGGACAATGACCTAATTCTACAGATATTACTTAAGAGTGAAAAGATGTAAAGCTGAAGACAACTGCTACAATATCAGAATGCATTTACAGCAAGGAATGGTCAACCTCAAGACTCACAAGTGATGTTACTGTCAGCAGGTAGGTTTGAATGTGTGACATGTCCTACACTCATTGTACAAATCAGGGTCTGTGGATTAGACCAGCATGTTTATTTTTTCACATGAACTGCCTAGTTATGTTTTAGAAATAGTGTCCTCACCTGGTAGAAATACTGCGCCTTTCATGTGTCCGTCTTGTCAGACTTCTTGTCCAGTTATCTCCCTTCTGCCTTGTGATCTTACCATCTGTGTTAAAAAAAACACCTATTTTCAGTTTTATTATTTTTTTTTATTGCACCAAGATGCCATTTTCGCAGCTTTTTCTGACAGACGACAGATTCATGTTTTAGTTGCTTTTTTTGGTCTCGATTGTTTGTCTTGGTCCGATAACACTGATCGCCTTTCAGGTTTGGCTTCAGCATGATGACTAATTCAGTGACCATGTATCTGAGGCACTTTATTGTTATAGCAGCCATTGCGTCGCCAGGTACACATTGTGGGATGCTACGTAGTTTCGAGTTACTAGTTTAACAGTTTTCTGTATGGAGGTTCTGCTTGTGGACATTTTTCAACTTGCTGGATAACAGTTTTTATCAAACACAATCTTTGCCTTAAAATTCAGAATTCCAAATTAGAGAATATTCAATGGAAATAGGCAAAGACGTGGAAATTAGGCAAAGTTAAGGCAAGTCCTGTTTTACAGAAATGACATGGGGATTCAGGCAAGTGAAAATATAATTTCCTGTTTTACAGGATTAGTTCATTTAATTTTTTTTTTTTTTTAATACACCCAAAATTTAATTCTTTCTGTACTAGAAATACCTCCATGTGACAATTCTTTGTTTTGAGTGTGTGCATGTGTGCACATTATAGTAAGAATTGCATTACAGGCACATGTAGCATATGTACACATTTTATTTTTCTGAGGATTTCAACATTTTTGTGTCCCTGAACTTTACTTTAAAATGACAGAAAAAATGGCATGTTGATCATCATAATGAATGGTTCATATGTTATTACTCGATTATAATTGTGTTGGAGCATTACTATGAATTTACTGCTCATACCCTTCATGATTTGTCTTGTATTGTTTCATGTTATCATTACTGATTATAATTGTTGGAGCATTACTATGAATTTTCTGCTCACACCTTTCATGATTTGTCATGTCATATTGTTTTGATTTTTGAGGGGAAAGAAATCAGTAGACTTAGCAAGAGTGTGCAGTGGTGTGTGTTTGTGTGTGATGGGGGTGAGAAAGGCTGATGCACAGATTGTGAACAGAGTGCACAAAGTGAGCAGAGGGATGCCTGTACGACTGCCACACATGTGCCAGCAGAACTTGGCATGGTCCCAGACAGTGCTGATACCATCAATCACATGTGGCAGTTCCACACTGTGGAGCTGAAGACACACTGCCAACAGTGTCAGATGTAATTGCTGTGGTCTCCATTGCTGAAATAAGGCATTGGATACATCAGACTTCCAAAAACAGAAAAAATGGGATTAGTCCAGTTGTCTCAGTATCATGTAAGCACATTTTAGTGGCATCCTGGTCCAGAAGAGATGTCGATTAAATCATCATCATGCCTAACCTAAATGGAAGAGTAAGTCATTAAAATATTGACATTTTCTCCAAACCATCAACCCACACACTTCTTTAGAAAAGAAGTGTCTTTCTGGATCTGCCCAAAAAAACATGTCCACTAAGAACTTATCAATTTTTGGGATTAACGTAATTTGTGTGCATGTGCACTTCTTCTGAGTGATGCTATATGTGTTATGTTCATAACGTATGAATACCATTTTTGAGTGAGGATATGTGTATGTGCAAGTGAATGGGTGTCTGTGCTACTGCAAATAGATACTGCAAATGTGCTGCAATGCATGTGTTCTTGTGTACATACATGCACATGCTTGAGTGAGTTCTGTGTTGAACAGAAATTCACTGCACAGGGCCCATTTTAATTATTCCAGTTGTTTTCCTTCTATATGAACCTTTAATTCTTATATTTCAGTGTATGTATTTCACTGGTTATCCATTTAATTTCATTGTAGTTCATTTTATACATATCTGTGATGGGCTCTCAAGGCCTGTAGGTGTATGAATTAGTCCACACGCTTTGACACCTTCAAACTGGAACCATCTGATTTTACCCTTGCCCCCTTTCCATGTATCTCAAAGTACAGCAAACCCATTAGCACAGCTTGTTCTTTTATTGACTCAGCATTGACAGGGCTTTCCATGAATGACATGATCAACCTTCACTTGCTAGGCCATGAATGTGGTTTACTTTGTCATGCAATCTGTGCAGGTTGGAACTTATCTGAACACTCAATGACTGCTTTACAGAATGCTGAAATCCAAATGCAGAGACTGCAGTGGCTGAACAGTCTGACTTAGTACACCCATTCTCTCTAAAGTTATGTAAGTAGCAGCAATGTGGCATGAGTCATCTGGATAGATTTTTCATAAAGTACAAATGTGAAAGGATGACCACTGCCACCCAGGTGTACTTAGTAACCTCTTGTACTCCTTACCAAATTGCTTATCTATTTCAACCCATTCTCGCACCTGTTAGCATACTAGTAGCAACAGTATGACATAGGTACAACTTTTCTTTCTTTCCTCATCTGAAACCAATACTTGTCACAAATGACATGTGGTTTCACTGATGTGTTGAGTCTGTGAACTTTGTTCAGAAGTCTCTCTTCTCTCTCACCTGCCTCAAGTCACTTCAGAAAAGCTGGGCACCTTCTTTTTGTACTTGAATCACACTTTTTGTCCCAATTGTTAAAAAAGGATTTTTTTTTTTTTTTAAGTGGTAAATGTATCAAAAACTTTTTTCTGATATGAAGGCATACTCCATGTTGCCCTCTTCCCGAATAAGCAGATTTGGAGAACATTAAGGAAAACAACATCACTAGGAAGAGAGGTGCACATCTCATCTCCATGTCTCTTAATACATCCAAAACTTACAGGGAAAGTTAACACTTATAATAAGTCTCACTCTCAAAATTTCACTCACAAATGACATTAACCATTTGATTCTGAAACAGAACCAAGTCAAATATTTTCACCCCATCATCCTTGACAAATGAAAACACAAGATGTAACTTCAAATGTTTTAATTACTAAAATGTCACCAATTCAATACTCTATCAATTTATGACTGCATCATCATCAATGTACATATTTAATACACTTACAAGTAGTCATAACTCTAACTGTGCATAAGCAGTTGGCAAATAACAGCTAATGCTGGTGTTATGATCTGCCATATCAGAACAAAGCACTCACAATCATATGCACGGCGGAAAAAAAAAATGTGGAGAACGATTTTCTTGTAAGTAACCAGATTTCATGAGGTAAAATGCTCATGATTACTAATTATCAACTACAAAATACCACGCTTGATTTAAAACAAAAATAACTGCACACACATCTTTGTATGACATTTAACTCTTCAAAAATTACAAATGTTTAATTTTTCAGCTGTGACTTATTTATAATATTCACATATCAATATTGAGTGCTGTGACAAAGGGGAATAAAGTTGGAAATGTAGTCCTTCCACATTTCCCATGAAGGCCTGAAGACAGGCGGAGTACACACATGTGTCAAGGACTATGAATGATTTAAAGCTGGTCATTTTAAAACGCACTTCTGAATGCAGTACATGTATGTGTATAGTCTCCTCACTTCCAAGTGGTCATAAATCACACTTAACACTAAACACACACACAAAGTGAATCATCAACGTAATGGCCACTTTGGAAGGAGATGTAGCAAGGAAAAAGATGACAACCCTCCCACCCCTGCCCCTGCTGTATACCAATGGGAGTGAACGCAGCTTTATCTGTTATCACACAGAACACACATTCAGTGGGTGGGTTGGAAAGCAGATCCTGAGATAGGACAACAGACATGCTGAGACAAGCGTGTTAGCCTTTTTCTTTTGTCAGTGTATGCAGCTTATATCATGTGGATCCTCCACTGATAGTCATTTTTGATTGATCAGTTTCACAGTCAGGTCTACGGGGTGGATGGGAGGGGGAAGGGAGTTAAGGCGTCAATAAGTAAAGACAATCCTGTCAACTGGGGTCCAGTTATACAAGAACCAACCATGAAAACAGCCAGCAAAATGTGTTCACAGACACAATACACAGAACTTGCACAACAAAGATTACGAGTTAACCTTATGGCTGAACATAGCCTCTCATGCCTCCATGCCTGTAGCAAATAGCTTGTACACAACAATGTCACTTGAAAAGAAAGCTCTGAATTTGAAACAAAAAGAACCTTACAACAAATAGTATAATTATCATTCCATACATCAAGGGAGAAGACAGAGCTGGGCTTCCTTGACAAGTTAACAGCAGCTACGAATATATGTGTAAATATTTCATAGATGATATTAACATGTGCATCTATGATCAATCAAAACAACATCACAAGCAAGAATATGCGCAAATGGGCAACTGCCCTCTGCTCCCACACTTTATCCCCCCCCCTTCAATTTTTAAAAACAATGAGTGAACACAGTACAAACCATCTACATTGCTGGCAAAGGGGCATTGGAATAAGGCCACCACGGACAAAAGAGGGGCAGGGTGGGGGCAGAAGGTGATCAGCTAGCCAGCCAGTCCACAACGCCTCCCACATCAATAACAGGGCAGCTCCATGGAATGCTGTACAGTGGGGTTGGGGAGGGAAGGGGGAGGAGGGGGGGGGGCCCACTCCATACAGCAGCCCCATGTGCACTGGTGCGAACAAGGCCACCTGAGGGCAGGACCCCCTCTGACCAGCATCTTGCATAGTGAAGACGTCAGCCCATACACCACATGGGTAAAATTCCTCACAGTAAACACCCACCATCACATGGCACCATTCAACAAAAAAAAGAAGAAAAAAAAAAGAAGAAAACAAAAAGGGCTGAGCACAGAACAGTTTCCTGATCAAAGGTCTCCAATGGCTATCTACTCAACATGTACACCCCTTTTCTATGACCCTCCCACCCATGCATCACCTTTCATGTCTCAACCACCAACTTGGAGCAAACAAAAACTGTGAGCAAAATGGGACACCAACCAACCTCTCTTTATCCCGATCTGAGACAGACGAAACACAAAGCACACAAGTTCCGCCACTTACACCAATGATTCCTTTAACCCCATCCCTGTGTATCTGAGTCACATCTGTGAGGACTGGATACACCTGTCCCAAAGATAAGCTAAAGTAAACCTTCATTGGCCACCTGTGAGTTGTTTCATGGTCATCAGTCAACCCCACCAGATATTCATCACTGTACAAAAACAACCCCATCTAGCTTTGTTGAAGACCAAAACATTCAGCCATGTGTTAGAGTGAAAATATTTGGGAATGTGACCAGGCTCAGAATGCCATGAATAAGTGCAGAATTATTTGTGCTCAAGTGGTTCAAGTCTTTAATAGCAATGCCACACAATTTCTCCTCTTGACCTTCGGTGTTGTAAATTACAAAATACAGTATGATATAATCATTGCATACTTTCAGGAATAGTATTTTTGAAACTTAATGGCTTTGTCTGGCTCTCTTCCATTCTGTAATTAAAGTGCAGAATCATGTACATACTCTTCATTTACAAATATATTACACTATCTGGAAACAGCACATAGATGTTAAGTAACAAAACGGACACTTCTCAATCCGCAGTCTGCCTTGGCTTCATGATAAATATTCGTGACGCTGATTTTTTTCAGAACAGATGGTGCATCACATTCACAGTGACCCAAAATACTCCGACATATTCATTCTGTTTAGCTTGACAGCTCTTATCCGTAATCAAGGTAAGTGCCGCATTGTCTCATCAGAAATGGAACTCCTATCCATAATTATGATCACTACAGCATTATCTTATCAAATCATAAATGGAGTGACACAAACAGTTCAAACAAGGCAAAAATAAACATGCTGTTCAAATTAAAATCATTGATAAGATTAACAGTTGCTCTTTTTACCAATAAACATGGATTTGTTTGAAAATGATCTTTTTTAAACAAAATCACAAGATAAAATAAATCAGCTCATGTAATCAATAAATCTACAATACTGATCACCTGCCAAATATGAGATGATACAAGAAATGACACTCATTCTCTTCTGGCTGTCACAATTTTTCTTCTTTTTTTAAAAAAAACTGTGTGCTGGGTGGAGGGATACCTGTGCAATGATCCAGTATATTTTTAATCTAAAAAGGAAATGTGTACAAGACTCAAATATCAATGCACTGAACTCTGTACAAGGCTTGCCGAATGAAGCCAGCAGATGAAACATGTAAATTGCCGAGTTGGCATATCGTTTGAATGATTTAAAAAAACCAAAAAAAAAATCCCAAAAACAACCCCCCCCCCCCCCCACCCCCAAAAAGGAGAAGAACCCCCCCCCCCCCAAAAAAAAAAACCCAATAAACAAAAAAGAAAAAAACAAAACAAAAAAAAAAACACCCCAATAAACAAACAAAAAAGGAAAAAAAGAAAAAAGAAAAAAACTTTGTGCCATAAAATTTCGGTCATTTGTGTTTGTTTATTCCAGCTGCAAAGTTGCCCAGTCCTCAAGTGGTGACCACAGTTTCACATCAGGATAAAGAGAGATCAGCTCTCAAACACACCCATCACAACAGTCAAGCTGTGCCAGATAACAGCCCAACAACTAGTTTCTTAACACATGCACATTATCATCTCCAGGTATCAAACACATCCTATAAATTGACAACTAAACAATGCCACTGCTGGACAACCCTTTTTCCAAAACACACAACCTCAAACATAACCCATCGTCTTTCACAATAAAAGGATTCAGCAAAATGCATTTGTCTTCATGGGAAATTAAAAAAAAAAGAAAAAAAGTGACAGAATGAAGATGACGAAGCTAGCTCATTGTCAACACAGATCTTCCACAAAGAACAAATTGCACATGCCCTCACACTGGATTGTGAGCATAACGGAGAAACCAGCACAGAAGATATAAGGCTGCCACTTTTGGTGGGGCGTAGGGTGCTGGATCTAATGTACTGGCTTCATCAGGCTAGAAACACACAAACACGACAATCCCCTGAACTCTCATCCAAAACATCTTGCAACTGCACAGAGTCAGCACCAAATTACATTTAAAAAAAACAGAAGAAGAAGAAAAAAAAAGCTGAGGTTGCTCCCAAATATCAGGTATTTGAATGGGAAATTAAAAAGAAATTAAGAGAGGGAGGGTCAGAAAAGATGTTAACCTTATGGTATGTTTAAACCATTTTACACTTATTTACACCATCCTCTTTCCTTAATTGTCACCTGTCCTATAACAATTGGCTTTCAGTTTGTACATAATATAGATCCTCCCCCCACCTCCTCATATATAAATAATAGAAAGCCAGCAAGATAAATGTATTTTATGCAATACTGACAGAAGATAAAACTACATTTTGATTTCATAAATTGTTTCAGACAAAAATAAGAAGCCAAAATATTTTCTTTTCTTTTACTGAACTTCAAAGACAAATTTCTTTCAGCATGATGCATGACGTAGGAGCATAAATATACCACTGTGCTTTGAATAAATATTTTCTACATATTTCTTATTCATTCAGAATCTGAAATTAATCAAACTGAGATCTTTAATCAGTCTTTTAACAGAAAAAAACCCAATGAAAGAACAAACTCTGGTGTATGACTTTGGTCTTGTAATTGCTTTGATACTTGCTGAGAAAGATAAATATGGGTGACAGATACTGATATACAATGAACCAAACTAACATCACACACAAAATGCAAGCTCAAACAAGTTTCCAAGATTTTCCAGATAAACATATATCAAATTTGTTTTGAACTGTCCATAATTATGCATTTATCATAGTGTTACCCTGATGTTCATAGATATGGCAACATTAAACATTATTTATACAGATGTCTCCCAACAAGGAATAAAAAAATTAGCAGAGCAGTACAGAGTTCTATAAAGACTACAACCTCCACACCTTTGTTTTGATCTTTCAAGCCACTTGGAACCTTTGTTTCAAGGGTTGTCCTCAGGCAGACTGAATGCAAAACTACCTACAGAAGTCAGATCCCATAATCTAACCTCTTGTGCCAGTGAGAACTAGACAAACCAGTCTGAAAGTGCCAGTAACCAACAGTTAAAAAATCACAAGTGACAAGACGAGGAGAACAAATTCTATGGCCTGGGTTTCTTTCTGGAACACACTTTACTTTTTTTCTTTTTAATGCTTAGAGTCTTTGACCATGTTTTCAAACTGTGCTTCAGAATTTGCCTTATCTATACCTCTGGTGTCCACAGCTTGTACCGCTTCATGAACAAAATATCAATAACCAATTCAATAAAGTCCATTACAGATATTTTACTGATTTTGTTTCTAGCAATTCCTGCTAGAATTCTGTGGAAAACCTGCATACAATTATTTAGTTATCAGCAGACCTGGTTTTCAGTTTTTAGATATTGATGCACTTTCCAAGAGCATGATCATTATGCAGTTGCATGCTCTTTTCTCAGTGTATAGCGGGATTGTGCACATCAGTTTAAAAAAAAAAAAAGGGAAAACGAAAGGTCAGGTCTGTTTGCACAAAATTCATCTTTCACAATCAGCTTGTCCTAAATATGTTTCATGCCACAACTAAGAACATTACACAGCAGCACTGAATATTTGTTTATTGTTGCTTACAATCCAAATGATCGCACAAGGGCCATTTAAGGGCTGTCAAACCATACAAATACTAAACAGTATCAACGCAAAACTGTCACATGTAAAACAAAAACAAAACAATGATGAAAAATCACAAACACGCAAAACTCAGTTCATGACACATTATCTTAACCATTAACTCCTTTGGGCAAATCAGACGAGGCCATGCTAAGAGTCATCCCTTCCGCTTAATTCATCATCCCCAGATTACAAAAAATCGTAAAATAGGAAAGGGAAAAAAAAAGCAATATTTCCAAGCCAAACAGAAAATACATAAAACGTCCAAATTGGCAAATAACACTGCATGATGGACAGCTAGTACCCATCCCAGTGTTTACAATTTCACTGCCTTATCGCCATAACAGAAAATAGAAAAGAGTGTCAAGGCTTGCTGGAAAAAAGACAGGGGACTGGACTGGAAAGGCAGAAAAAGCAGACAACAGTAAAGGAAGAAAAAAGGCAGAAATAAAAAGAGCACTAGAAAAGAGGAAATTTCTAGCACAGAATTTCCAGAAGGCAGAGATGTTACTTAAACTGAAAGACCCTCAGCATCCCCGTGGGGAGAGGCGGGCGTTGGGGGATGGGGTGGGGTCACTGAATATTTACACGTGTCCAAAATAATTGTTCATATGAATGTTATTGAACATTTAAACCTTTACAATGCCTATCTTGATTGCATCATGCATTTTGCTTCCTTCTGGTTCAACACTATATAAAAGGACTATCAATTTAGAAAAAAAAAACTCTGTCTGAACACATCTGTTGCTCTGTGGTACTGGTTTGATTAATTTTCACAGAGATCTCGTAATTGTGTTTGAATCTGCCTGAAGAAGACCCCAACAGTCAAAAGCTCTCTTTCAGATTTTTGAAGAAGCAGGTGTGCTGAACGTATCTCTGAACAAATGCTTTCCTTTTCATATACATAAAAATAATACAGAATCACAAAAAAAGGTCCAGATTTCAATGTGGACTTCTGACAGAAGCATTTACCAGACGCTTGGGCCTTTATGCTGTCAGTGGTTTCAAATAAAATGTAGAGGAGGGGAAAAAAGAGGAAAAGAATCGACCAATTGGTTGTCATCAGTTCCCAGAATGAAAAAAGCAGTTTCACATCATTACTGGATTATACAAATATGCAAAAAACATGAATATATAGCAAACAAAATTCACAATTCATTCAAAACACAATTCATTAAAAACTTGAAACATAAATCCTTTTATGACCAATGACCTTTACATAATCAAAATGGTCTTTTAATGATCTTTGTGAACATTGAAACTGCGGATCTATCTTTCACTTTTTAATTTGTTAAAAAAAAGAAAAAAAAATCTACGAAAACACCTAGACATGGTTAGAAAGATAGACGGACATGCAGGCAGAGAGGGACAGACTGACTGAGGACTCGCACACATGATAAATGATAAAGGCAGCATGACACTTGCTTATATGACCAAGGGGAAAACTGGCAATGAAGTAATAAAAGCACCTAGAGCAGATTTCTGGATAGTGTGCTATATAAGTATCCATTATTATTATTATAAAAAAAAAATCTTAAAAAAGAAAAAAGCAAAAACACGCATAACACTAGTTATTTCAGTAGGACATTATGAAGATAAAATCAATGATACTCAGGAAAAAAAATCCTGGAAGAAAAAATTGTTAAACACTCTGCAAAATTAAAATGCTAAAGCCATTTCCTTTTTTCTACAATGTTAAAAAAAAAAAAAAAAAAAAAAAAAGAAGAAAACAAAAAAACAATCATGTAACATCAATAGTTGGACCTTATCAAATATGGTGGGAAAATACCTGGCAACATCTTATTTTACATAATTATCTATTTGTGAAGGTTTCTTTTCTTTTTTTTTGGTGGCAAGATTCTAGAAATCCATTCCAACAAGAACTTTAGGTAATAGGTAATATTTAACTGCTGGACGTTGGTTATGATGGCACTTTCGAAAATCTATGCATTCCTTCCTCCTACTTTTTTGGGAAGGTTGGAGGGTGGGGGTGGCATCTGTCAAGCTCCATCACTATTTTCCTGTATGATCTACCCACGTTTATTTCTGTCCAATAAACATCATTTAGTGTTGTTATTGCTGAGCCTTTATCTTTTATTTTTTTTATATATATTTTTTTTTAATTCAAACATTTGTACATACCAAGCAATTGCATTCTTAGCAACACCTTTATGTTTATTTCACAGCAAAAAACCACAGGAGTCTTTGCTAGATGTTGTCTTCAGTGTTTACTGCTTGGTAAATGTACCCTTAAAAAAGAGGAAAGAAGGGGTAATAAGAGCATTACCAAATGAAAAAGCCTAAAATCAGTGCCATTGTCCAAAAGGTGAATCATGTAGCTTGTTTACGAATGGACGGAGGGTTAGATGAATGAGGCTGAATATGTTTGAATGAGTAAGTGTTCAGAAGTTGTGTAACCCTTGCCAAAATCAGGCAGTACTGTATTAATCCCTTCTCCACTCACACATCACCAGGTCCAAGCACCTGTCAATGTATGCCCTACCTAAATACATACAACCTCTTGCCCTCTCAACACTGACAAATGTTTTCAACTGACCCACAGAAAAGAAACACACACAGAAAGGGGAACTGTGGATTTATCAGGATGTGATGTTTCTCAGCACAATTACTGCTATGATCAGAGTCAATCTCTTCAGAAGCTACATATCTACATCAAAACCCACAACTTTTAGCCACACTGTCCAATTCTGAAAAGTGAACTCGGGAAATCCGCATGGATAGTGGTTCTGAAAAAGGCCACACAATGTTAAGTCATTATCACCCCCTCCCACTTCCCCCCTCTTCAGTTTTGTTAAAATCAAACAGCACCAAACAAAAACAGATTCTCAATGAACAATATATTTTCCAGTAATTAAATGAATAAGAAAAATACCAAGAACAAATTTTCGATGCAAAGAAAGGAACATACCAAGAACAAATTTTCAATGCAGGCATCTGGAGAGGGTAAAAGCTCAATAGTTAAACAGGATGACACACCTCTTTCCTTACCTCTGTACCCAACCAATGAGCATAATGTATATGACATACAAATTATGAAGGTAGATCATGGGTATTGGAGAATGGTGTCTTTACAATACCTTGAAAACACACACTTAAAGTAAAAAAAAAAACCAAAAAAAAACCAAAACACTGTTTAAAAGATTTCAAAGTCTAAGCCTTTTAACAAGTATTCACTCTCGATAATAACAATGGAAGAACGCATCACATTCACATTTCAGTTTGCATTTTCAAAAAGATTTTATCAATCATTAGCAGCTCATGAAGTTAAAATGACAATATCCCCCCCCACCCCCACAAAAAAACTATGGATTGCTAAAATGACAAGATATTGTGATGTCACATACTGAACTGACAGTGTCTGATGATGATCTTGAATATGAATAAACATTGATGAATACTTTCCCCAGATTTCATTACATATATTTACCAGTGAACTACCATTCTTGTGATATGGCTTTCTGAGATTTGTCACAGACAAGTTAGAGTTCAAAACTGCACCCACATGACTTTTGACTGTGCTGCTTTGATGTTCAAGTTTTCAGAATGTACAAGGTAAAAAAAAAAAAAAGAAAAAGAAAAAAAAGCATACCCCCAAGAACATGTTCAAACTAATCACATACAGTAAAAAGATAACCAAGAATTCTAGCATCATTCCTAACTGTTTACACATGCAAACCAAAGAAAAAACAAACAACAGAACACAGAGAAAGGATTAAAACCTGAAAACAATTTTAAAGATACCCTTCATTCTTTCATGTTTAATAACTGTGCTTGTGGTAATTTTGTGAAGAGACCTTGCAGATGAAGTGCCACACATTCAGAGGGACAAAATTCCAGATTGTAATATGACAACAGTACTGTTGTACTGCTCCAGACTTCTCACACATGAACAAATGCCAACACAAAGGCAAACCATCATTTTGACCTTTCTGTTTACAACCAGGTCAGCTCTATAAGCAGCTTTGAAAAAGAAAGGTTCATCATAAAATTCTAGTGCAAGTTTAACTATCTCTGAAAACTACACTGTGACAAGCAGCCAGCCCAAACATGTCACAGCCTATTACAGATGCCAAGAAGAAGAAACAAAAAACAAAACTGAATAGCTCCTTTCGGATGAACCTCTCCCTTCCACAATTTTGTTTTCACCCTGTGGTCAGGCAGAACTGAACAGCAGATGTGGCGAGACCTAGTTTAATGCAGTGAAGCAAATTACAAGGAAATTGTAGCTCTGCAGCTAACTGGCACTTTGTTGCCATTACTGATTACAAAATCTTAATTCTTCATTTTATAAATGTCCTGCTCAATCATGGCTAAGTGATTCAAGTGCTTCCCTGGTTTTCAACAGTTGTCTTCTCACTATGCTTGTTGGATGGTGGGGCAATAAGGATTTTTCAGAAGACTAAATGCCAAACCACACTATGCTTTTTGTAGAATCCCTCCCTCTCCCACTCACCCTCCCTCCAAAAATGTTCCTGAAGTCTATTCACGGACACTATCATTTGTGTTCCAACGGTTTTATTACATTTTTTCTGGTCAAATCCAATGAAAAATCTTCCATATATTTCTGGTCTTTTGGGGAGAAAATACCAACATCTACATGTGCTGAATGTGCAGAGTGATATCAGCAGAACTTGTTGCCTTACAGAATAATACAGGCTGATTATTTCTTCCCAATTCATGCTTCAAAAGGATGTATTCATTCAGAATACACAGAAATTATTTGTTTTCAATACATGCTTCAAATGAACTTAACAGTGATCATCATTATATTTCACTTTGATTTGAACTGAAATGACATCATTTAATTTGCCACCTGGTGTGGAATGTACAAACCTAACTACAGAGCAAAATGCCTTTTTGAACTCAAGCGAGTTCTGTTGCTAAACAACTGTCAGATTATTCAGTGAATGACCCGGGGACAAAATGAATGTAAAAAGAAAAAAGAAAAAAAAGGCAAGGTCTGTCAGGTTATCTTTACCGATACTCATTACACACACGACAAAATGAAAAGAGGCATTTCTTCTTCCTTTCCCCTCAATTTATATAGCATATTCAACGGACAACGATTACCATAAATAAACTTCAGCACAATACATGTCAGCACATTGACAATATTATCAAAAAGTTATCCATTTCACAAATTTATTATTTGTTTTAATCTTTTATTATGCACTTTTTCTGCCAGCTGACAATTCTGAGCTTTTTGTGTGTGTGTGTAGTGTGTGTTTACAAAATTCTTTACATTTGTTTTTCCTTCATATTCATCTATTTATACAGAAGAGGGAGAGAGGGAAAGGGGGCTGTGCTTTGGCATACACTCTCATACCAAAATAAATGAATGATTGTGACAAACAAGAACTGCTCTTTTTCTTAAACAGGGTAAGGGTTGGAGGAGAAGGTGATTGGATCTGTGAGATGGGAATGTTTTCTTAAACTGTACATTTTTGTGTGCCTTACAGTATGCTGTGGACATTCGACTGGAAGTAATTTCACAGGTCTGCCAACTTACATTAGCTTCAAATATTATGCAAAGGTACATGTGTGTATTTGTGCACTGCTAGTTACTCTGTCACCAGTCAACCTTTCTTTTCTCCCTTCTCTCTTTGTAGTCTCAATGTGTGCTTTTTCCTTCTCATTTTGTTTTTAAATCATTATCTTAATTACTGGGCTTGCGTTTCAGTCATACTATGGAGGCAATAAGGAACAAAATTACATGCTTTAAAAAAAAAAGAAAAGAAAAAAAAAAGGAAACAACCCTCTGCTAAAAGGTCAAGGTTTACAATGTGCCTTAAACCAGATACAGGGGTATTTGAAGCGGAACCTGGTATTGCTGATTCAGTTTGAAAGCCCTGTTACACTTGCAGACACAAAATAGAAAATGTATGTATTTTTAAGTTTACAATAACAAAAAAAAAATCTGATTTGCTTGTTTTCAAGTTTCATAGCCCAGCTGACTGAAAATACGCTTGTGAACGCTGAAAACATAAAAACTGAACAACAAAATACTCAAAAAGCAAGTCCGAGAAACAGAATCCCTCCACGCAAAACATGCAACCATTGTCACTGCTGACTATCACACCACAGAATTTGAAAATAAAACAATAAAATCAGATAGTGCCAAAAGTAGTCATTTTGTTTATTAGCTCTGGACTGTGAAAACAAACAAAAAACAAAACCAAACAAACATAAAGGACCAACAAAGAAATTATACACAGGAAACCAAAACTATAAAAAGCTCATATTGGTCAACAACACTACAGCCAGTGTCTATCCCAATGTTTGCAATCAATCTAACCCTCAGAGAACAGCAGCCTTGCAAGCATCCCAAAATAGTGAACAGGTACATGTAGAAAGATGTGCTTTGTGGTTCTGGGGAAAGAAACAATAAAAAACAAAATAAAACAAAACAAAACAAAACAAAACCCCAAAAAACAACTGAAAATAGAACTGAATCTTCTGGGAATGCATACAGCAGGTCATGACAGAAAAGGAACCAAAGCATTGTCATTACCATTGTCACTCAAAGCCCCGACGACCACAGCATGCAGAAAAATGAGACAGTGACAGAGGAATTTTCTTGCGCATATTATTGGACGGTGGGGATGTGTTAATTCAAATGTGCCCCTGGTATATCAGCAAGGGGGTTGGGGGAAGAGGGTGGAAGGAATCTAGTTCACGTGTAGTTATAATATGTATACTTATTAAGTGCGATGTGTGCACACACTCTAGCATCTGTGGATAAAAATGCATAATGATCAAACTAAAGCATTTTCATCATTGCTTCATGAATAACCTGGTTTTCTCTTTCTCTGAAGAGATTTTGTGTACCTTTGACACATTAGTTTTTTTTACACCACAGCATTAGCAAACTGCTCAGCCTTCAAAAAATGAATGATGCAACTGCAAACTGTACGTGATCATAAACCATCAAAATACTGTTACAACCCCCCCCCCTCCCCCCAAAAAAATTACAAAAATAGTGAGAAATAGGGACTAGCAGGTTAAAAAAACAACAAAGAAGAAGACACCTTTCACACATCTATCAGAAACAGGTGACACCACCACCAAAATGGATCAGTATGTGATCAATGAAAGGATCATTCCACACACAGTGAAGTAAGTCACATCTGTTTGTATTTCAATCAAGAAAATGAACAAAATATATCAAAGAGCCTAAAAAACATTTGACAATCAAGGTCACTTCTGATGCATTAAAATACACTTTTTGATTACGTGGTCCATCTGTGTGACAAAAGGTTTGATTCCAGATGCTGGAAGGGTTGGCAGGGGTGTGGGGACTCATTACTCGAGGACCACATGGAGCTGATCTCCAGAAACATGCAGAGAAGAGAATGCTGGCTTTGTGATTATTATTCATTGTCTTG
The DNA here is from genome assembly GCF_041734735.1 of Babylonia areolata. Taxonomy (NCBI): domain Eukaryota; kingdom Metazoa; phylum Mollusca; class Gastropoda; order Neogastropoda; family Buccinidae; genus Babylonia; species Babylonia areolata. The sequence continues at coordinate 5,720,702 of NC_134893.1, read as the reverse complement.
CATCAGCATCACCTTCAACTGCATGGAATGGCACACACAGAAACAATTTCTGTCCCTCAAAATGCTCCGTAAGAAAAGTCAAAATACAGGATTTCGGTTCACCCATGATGATCACAGATATACCAAACACATCATACATTTGTCAACACTTAATTTTCTCCGTCTCACTTATATTTACAAAATATCCAGGCTGCTAGTCTCTTAAATGTGTATGAATTGGCGCAAGCATGTACTTCTTTACTGCCAAACAAATACTCCTGTATCCCACTGCTCTGATCACCAGGGATACACTGATGAATCTGTTATTGCTCAAGGTCTATATAAAACCAGGCACTGACACACAACTTTTGTTTTGATAATACCATGCATACTATTTAAGAAATAAGTTGATTCTGTTCTTTTTGCACTTCCTTTCATAACACTTGAAAAGAATTTACTTCAGAAATAAAACCTCGTAATATCTATATTTCTGTCTTCGACATGCACAGTTGTTTGGTTTTCAAAAAATTTTTTATTTGCCATAGTTTTAAACTGGGATACATTTGAATTTTTTTTCATCTTTAACGCAAAATGGATGGTAAAGCAGTGTGAAACAATTGCTTAAGATATCCAAGTTGTGTGTAATGCTGCCATCCCTCCCCAATTCTCATAATAAAAAAGTAATTCACAATAGGTTTAAAATTAGCTTTGTACCAAAAACAAAAGAGAACAGAAATATGGAAGGTGAAACAGTAAATGACAACATGATGAGAGAACTGGACACCTGTGATACAAATTTCAATTCTAAAAGTTGCTTTCATTTACCATTTCCCTTACCTTGGCAGTTCAGCAGTGATTGCCACCCATGATGGTCCAACTACGTTTAAACTGTAAAACTTATACCCCCTCCCCTAATACCGTTTGTTCTGTGTGTAATTCAGCAACAGATAATATCTCTTCTTAAGAACAAGAACAACAGATAAAGAGAAGGATGGGAGAGAGGAGATGGGGGTGAACAAACATAGTCAACAGGGAAAGCACAGATCTGTCTACCAACAGTGATGTGTTGGGTGTTAGATGCTCGTCTCCTTCACCATATTCGTACTACGCATGTACCCAACAGAGACAGAAAGAATGTGAATGTATGAGTATGTGTATGTATGCGTGTGTGTGTGAGCATGCATGCACATTTGTTGAAAAATGCATTTCAATCCTCAGTGCAAGCCATCAGTTCTCTGAAAGGTGTTCTTCAGGTAGTCTATCAGTCGTCATGTTTCAAAATCAGACAGCCTTGCCCTGCACAGGAGGACCTGCCCAAAACAAGACTAGGTCAAGACGATTTTTTTTTTTATGTGTGTAATTTATACACTTTTTATCTTTGAGTATCAAAACAGGGACTTTGCAGAGTTGATTCCAGAAGCCAACAGGCATTCAGTGGCAAAAAGTTAAAATTTATTTAATATTCACAAATATAAATTCTATTAAAAGAGACACAGAGAGAGAAGAAAATGCATACTTATTTCTGTTGGGGAAAAAAAAATCAAACGTGAATGGAAATTGGGGGCAGTGTAGTATATATAAATTTACTGAAAGTAAGTCTGAGATAGCCTCTGACATTTGAAAAAAGAGTATTATTGATGCCCATAATTATGTAATGCCTCTTCTATATATCCGCCTTGAATTACATTTAAACAAATGACAAAAATGTGACCAACATTATCATCTCCACATCTCTGAATTATTGTAGGTCAGTGCAGCATCCATATATCAGCTAAATTTTCTGGGGGGAAAAATCACTGGTCCATAAACCTGTCAATGCAGCGGTTTTATCAGGAAAGCTGTATTTCTCAGTATAGTGTCATATCATGTCAGCTGTCACCTGAAGTCAATAAATGAAATATCACTCAAGACTTAGGACGGGGGTTGGGGGGGATGCAGTTTTTAAATTTTTTACCCAATATCAATATGGGCCAGTGTCACCACTATCAATATGTTCACATTCTCATACTGAATGGCTCAGATTTGGTCCATGCCAGACCAGCAGTTTGCAATTGCTCCACACACTGAATCATGATGCTACACTTTTGCAGCAACCTTTTTCTACATTGTCGATGGATCAGGGGAAGCCCAAAAGGGTTGAGGCAAGGTGAGATAACTGACTTTCATTTTAACGGAGGAGAGATAATCAGCTAATACTTCACTGATGGAATACTCTCGGCAATTTTATCCACACTATTTTATGTTAATATTGTAACCGAGATAATCCATGCTGCGACATACTACATATTACTGGGAAATAGTGGCTTAAGGTTTTCCTAGAAAGGAACATCTGAATCGTGGTTGAGGGCATTTAAAGTGAATATCACAATGTCTGAACAGACTGGAAACCCCCAGCAGTTAAACTCTTGTTTCCCACATACTCTGAGTGAACAGCACATCCTATCTCTATCCCCAGCACAAGCGGTACTATGCAAAAAATGAGTGTCATTACAGTGAGCTATCTGGACTGACTATACAGGAATGGCAACTGTTGTTTCTGATCTGAAATTTCCTTCATGGAGTAGCATTGGCAGCAGTACTGTTCAAGAGCTGACAGTGGAGGAGGACACAGCAGAACTACTGTCAGCTGAACTGTCTTTATTCTACATGTCACTAAGATTCCATTCTACAGTGATGACCTGAACTCACTGTACATACCGTCTGATCAGCTACAGATTCCTAAGGTGATCAACTGTAAATGTTATCACCAACTTGTCAAGAGAAAAAGTTGAAGCAAACAAACACCCCACCCACCTCCCCCAAAAATAAAACAACAACCCCACTTGTACACACGTTTCAGCTTCATATTTGAGTGGTTAGCAAGGGAGAGGGGGATGGGGTTTTTAAGGGGAAGCCAAGTTTTGCAAGGACAATTTTTTTTTTTTTTTTTTAAAGCTAAGCATATCAGTACTGTCATCCATGAAGAAAGAAACCACTGGAAAAAAAAAAGTATTGGTCACTTCTTTTCTCTTTCAATGAATATATTTCCACAAGTGCTTATAATCACCAGAATGAAAAAATGTATTTTTTTAAAACAAAAAATCATACTAAAGAAAACAGCACACACAAAATAAACTACATATGCATACAAACAAAAAATAGTCGATAATCCTGTACTTAATATAACAACTTAATACAACTTGTTGATCATGTACATCATACAGTGATGAAAAGTTAGCACCTTTCCTTCTTCAACTCATCAATATGTTGTGACAAAATACAACACAATACAATACTACAGCCAAACAGTCTGAATTGATCATTTCCACTTTCTGTGTTGATCAAACTTAATGTCGAGAATGCTAGTCTGAGTCAACAAAATTGGTGATATGACTGAATTGTTTCCTTTTCTGTTATTTCAAATAAGAAAGAATAAAATATTTACCTACGATTAAAGATTAAAGTTGTTTGATATTCAATCACACTTTCTCCTGCATGCCACACGCACATCACTTCGTTGAAACAGCAATATCATCAAGAACAGCAACTCATACAGAAACAACACAGCTGGCAGGTCTCTGTGTGTGCCCAGCTGACCACACAGGGCCCGAAGTGCATCTTCTAATGCAACTGACTGAAAACATCTATCACTGTATGCGTACGACCAAGCCTGAAACTGACCAAAGCAGTAAACTTTGCATCACCATGTTGCTTACTGATCTATTATGCATGTTCATATTCACTCAATTTGGTCGGCAGAGGGGACGGGGGCACGGGGGGGGGGGTGGGGGGATTCAAATCAGAAACATACTGATACAAAAGAAAAGCTATTCGCAAAGTTGCGTGCATCACCGAAAAAAAGAAAAAAGAAAAAGAAAACCAGCTTTATGCCTGTTGTGAAAATACCCCTTCACTTCACCAGATGCCTGGACCAACAAGTGGATGATGTATGCTGTAGAACAAAGCAGTTTATCTAAGTGAGAGCAAATCCTACTCATTCTAAGAGACAACTAAGCACATATTTATCAACAGGACCACTCTCTCCCATCCGAAGTAAACTACTTACTAGCTGCCTGGTAAGAGAACCATAGCACCAGCAGCCTCTGAACAGCTGGACTTAACAAGCCTTACGGTGCTTTCAACAGAAGCAGGCCATGGGGCATACTCAGCCCAAGTCTGTGACACTCCATGGAATGCTTGTGAAGAAGACCATTGTTACAGAGTCTGTGATGCCATGTGTGTTCTCTTTCCTGTGAATGATGGGAATCAGAGCCAATTTCTAAGCCTTGTTTTTCCAGCCAGGATTTTTGCTTTTTAATGAGAAAAGTTGAGGTGTTATGGATATGAAGATGATTATGAAAACACATTTTCAAAATTACATTAAGAGTCATCGCTGCTGAAGTGTTCATGGTCTCATTCTGCACAAAAATTGTTGAAGTCAAGGGCCAAGATACCCCTTACCCCCCAATTTTTTTTATTTTTTTTTTAAAACCCTCAAAGCCTTTCCCCAAAACAACACACATGCACACACTTCACATTTTCACAGAAAATCACATTTTCACAGAAACTGTTCCTACTACAAAGTGAGCTCTCTCCACACACATTAAATAGGTGGGGCAAAACTGGTAGCATACTAAGGCATCTTTGAGAAGACAAATCTCACTGCACACTATGTCAGAATCCAAGAGCTGGAACAATACTGATAGAAACTCCACATCAAAACAATACCCATCCAGCAAATATTTCTTTCCACGAGCATCAAAAAGTCATCCCCTCCTCATGCTCACAATACACACATGCATATCCTTGCCCCAACCCCACCCACAGGCACAACAAGATCACATCACAAGGACACAGATGTAGAAGCCATCCACTGGAATCAATACCCCCCTCCCTTTCCCACAAAAAACAACTAGATTACAGTACACAGGAGGCTGGCAACAAACCCAAGGGCACACTCTGGGGAAACAAGAAAAAAGCTCACCCTCACTCAGCTGAGCAGCATGAGTAAAAGTCATGTATGGTCCAGCACTGTTAACTGGTAAAAAGTATTTTTCTCCAGATCAATCATGTGAACACTAAATGGGTCGACAATGTGATGGCTCTACTCAATTTATGGACTAGCTATCAGGGGAATCAGTGTTCATGAAAACATAGCCAAACAAGCTGTTACATTTGTGCAGATTGGAGGGGATCCACATGGCAACAGCTTTCACCCTAATACAGCTGCACCAAGTCACAGATGCCATAGATAACATTTCAACACTTCTATACACATTTTCTCTTCTTTTTTTTTCCTTTTATGTTTTGTTTTGTTTTTTTTTTGGGTTTTTTTGTGTTTTTTTTACAAGTCATAAATAAAGTAACACAACATTTCTATGTTATTACAAAAGATTCATACAAATGGAATAACTTATTGCCATCATCAAAAAAGCACATGACTAATACCAACACAAGTTCAAAAGTTAATATCGCATTATATATCTGGTACAAAAAAAAAAAGAAAAAAAAAAAAAGAAGAAAAGATCAATACTTTGTTGTAAGGGTCAAAATCCAATACAGACAGCATTTTTGATACAGTAATATGTTCGTTTGCATGACAAAATATTTTGATAATAATGAGCTGGCAATTCATCGGAAAATAAACATGTCAAATGAGAATTTCTTTTTCCCCTTCACCTTTGAACACACACACACATATATATATATATAAAACAACAACAAAAAAAACCCCTCAGAGTCAACATCAAATCTGTACAAAAATCAACAACCCATTATCATGGCATTGGAATCAGTGAACTGATGATTTTGGCATAACATACAATACACTTTCAACAGGTTTCAATTGGAATGCAATGGTTGCCGACACCTGAACTGCACAGTAACACACTTGTAGGTCAGTCCTCACAGAGGTCCGTCTGCTCCAATCCACTATCACCTTGTCTGTCATAGCCACACACAAGTCATCCCAAGGAGAGACCTGTCTTCCACCCACATGCCTTTTCCATCTCTGCATGTTGAGGGGGGGGTCCGCTATTTAATTCATCATCCATCCTCCCACAAAACAGTCCTCTCGCACTTTCCCACTTTCCTGTGGGGGCATGGATGGATAATGCAGGAGAATGGCTGTAGGAATAAGGCTGGCCTTTGGTTTGATTGTGTCCTTTCCTTCTGTGCCCAACAAACTCCTTGCTTGCGACAATATGCTGATGACTGTGGCATCTGCAATGAACTGGATAAAAACTCACATCTTCAATGTGATGTGGTTGTGTGTCTTTTTTTTTCCCTTCTTTTTTTTTGTTGTTGTAATGAGATCAACGAACAAGCAAACCAAACAACAACAAAAACAAAAAAAGAGGGGTGGGTGGGGTGGCAGGTTTAAATTTAAGAAAAATAAAAATGACAGACATATATTCAGCCAGTCTTCAGACAGAAATCGTCAATCATTCAATGGCAAGTATATCTTATTCAAGTTAAAGTGAATGAAAAGCGAAATAAAAACATTTTCCTCTCTGATTGCAACTGTGTCCTATAGAACATTAGAATATCCAGCGAAAAAAAAAAAAAAAAAAAAAAAAAAAAAAAAAAATCACACAAGCTGATAAAGACTGGAGAGATAAGAGAGGGAGATGTATGATCTGAACCTCAGGAAATGTACAAAAATAATTGTGGGGTGGGTGGAGACAAGGGGTTGGGGAAAGTTAAATGCATTTCAGACTCTCCAGAGTGACCATGCCATGCGATGGTAGTCACACGGCCAGCAGATATTGGAGGCTGGAGAGTAAATGGGAGAGGTATAAGCTGTGTTCACTCGGCTTCTGGTCAGATCAAGAGACATCGCCCAAAAGCCCATTCGACTAGAACACTTTGCCTAATGTGGAAACTACTTCACTACCAGCACAGGGAAAAAAAACAAAAAGAAAACAGAAACCACACAATTAACAGGGAAGGTAAACAATATTTACAAATTGGAAACAATACACAACATAAAATATTCACATTGGTAAGACATTGAGATTGATAAATGAATTTGTAAGAGTTTTTTTGGGTTTTTTTCGTTTTTTTTTTAATTTTTATTATCTTATTTTATTTTAAACCTATGTTTCTGTATGAGATATCTACATCTTAATTCCAAGTGAAAAACACTTGACCCAATTCCGCTTTTGTTGTGATTCGTTGTGCACAAACCATCTGATATCTAAAGCAAGTCAACACGAAGAAACTGTTTTAACAGAAAACCTTTTTTTAGGTTTGTAACATGCACTTTATCAATCAATAATGAAGCACCCATTAACATTTTGGAGGAGAAAAAAAACAACAACAAAAAAAACCCATAAAATGCTTGCTCACTACATTATATTTCACCAAAGGTCAGCACTGATTCTACACTTCTCACAAATTCTTCCCTTCAAGTCAGTTTTAAAAATAATTTTCAATCAGTTAAAGACAAAGTATTATATACAGTAATGAAATCAATAAACAACTGAGAAAAAATATGTACCGTCCTTGGATCACATCACCTATTTAAAAAACAAAAACAAAAAAACCCTATCACTTTCACCACAGGCCTTTTTTTTCTTTTCTTTTCTTTCCTGATAAGCCCACATTAAAAGTAAGAGCCATTGAAGGCATCAATTAAGTTAAAACAGACAAATTCCTCTTTGTCATCATATTCATAACACACCAAAGAGGCAAGCGCCATTTTCACATTGTATTTACAAACCCAAGTGGCAGGTAGCGGAAAAGTTATTAACTGTCCCAGAAGTGGAGAGTTTTTAGCAGATGATCAACAACCATGACAACATGTGATACTGATAAGGATATGTAGACATTTTAACCAACACAGTAACACAATGCCCCAAACCAGCCAGCCTCTGTAATCTCTTGGAACCAACACCATACAATCAACATCACCAGCAAATAATTGGTATCAAGACACGGCTGACAGACATACAAGAAAAGCATAATCCTTTGGCAATAAGTACCATCAGTCCTAAGTATTGTCAGCATGGAATCAAAGTACATTCACAAAGATCATCACTACCTGAACATTGTCAAAAAGCATTATGTCATGTTGTGAGTAAACATCACTTGCTCCAGAAGTGAAACAGGGAAAGGAAAGAAGATATATGGGGAATGGAAGAAAGAGAGAGGCAGGCAGACAGATAAGACAGACAGAGCTGCCCTAGATTGTGGGATCATCATATGTTGCAATGCTTTGGCAGGTTGTGATCTTATTTCTCAATTTGGTCATACGAAACATCTCAAATGCAGTCAAATACACAACAAATATCATGGAAGGAGGACAATCTCTACTCTCCCCCATTCCCCTCGCCAATGCAGATTCACTGATTAGTGGTATGTTGTGAGGCAAGAAAACAACTCAAGCAATTAGAAACAAATAAGGAAATGGGTTTCTAGCAATCATGCAATATCACTGTGCTAACAGAACTCAGCAACTGCGATAACAGTGTCTACATTTGCGCCCAAACACACACACAGAGTCTGATGGCAAAGCCAGCTGCAAGGGTTTAGACATACAAGTCACTACTCTTATACATCTCTTTTCTTTGAAATGATTATAACTTTTCTTTTATCAACATCAGATATAATGCCTGACACAGCTGTACAAGGTTGAACAACCCTTTCGGCAAATCAAAGGGCTGTGTGTGGCAAATCTGCACATCTAGCTCTGTGTGCATGTATGTGTGCGAAAACTGTTCAGACATATGCTATCATTGCTGTAATGTGTGGCTCTGAAGCTTGAGTGATGTGAAGGGTCAAAGCACATGGCAGCCACAAGTTGCATCCTGCTCTTCATGGTAGCACTGTCCCTTCCCAAAAGTTCTCTTGTAATGCAGTGTGATCTCAATTTCACACATCCCTCCCTCTTTTTTTTTTGTTTTGGGTTTTTTGTTGTTTTTTTGTTTAATACACTGAAATGATCATCTTTAAAGCATCCTGTCAAAAAACCTCTGTTCACACTTTAAACATGATGAATATGTGAGGGATGATACTGGCAAACAATGATAAAACATAAAACATCAATCAACACAACCCCAGATGTACAGACAAGCAGTAAGTACAGCATTCTGGGACTTTCTTAACCACACTGCTTTGCAATGGAATTAACCACAACTAAGTTGGAGGGAGGAATCATCACTGTTGCAATGGAAATGTCAAGTGACCCTACATACATACAAGATTGCTGCCAGCCATGCGGCACATCACAGCCATTACCAGATCATATTATTATTTAAAACCAAAACACAAAAATTATAAAGCACAAATAGTTTAAACAACACAGATTTTCCATAAATGACTCAGACAGGCAAAAATTGATAAATATATATACCTCATATTTGTTGCAAAACAATTTGAGTTCATATAGTTACATTCATTGTTATTTGATAAATCTCACCAAAGGCGAACAAGGGATGAACAATAAACTGACAAATATATATATATATAAATATAGTACAGCAGTTCAAACTGGCTAGTAAAGTAGTAGTATTCTTTTCTCTCCACTTTGTCCAAAACAGTGACATAGTGAAAAAGGAGGTGTGTAGTTATGTCTGTACAAACAAAACTTTTTTTTTCTTTTTCTTATTTTTAAGTATCCCTCCCCTATGATTTTGTCCTTTTTTTTTCTTTTTAAACTATACACGTCCTTGTTGAACTAGAATATGATGGAAGCTGGTAAAGCACCTGAAACCTGATTCACTTGCATGATTAACAAGACTGACAGACAACAAAACATTGAGACATCAGTTATCACAGGTATGTCAATCCTGTCAACTGACAAGAGTCCATATGGTCAAACAGTAGAAGGGCTGGCCACAGAAACATGTCATAGAGTCTCCTCACTTTAAATGCAACTCACAATGGTTCATCTGGTCTTCACAAGCAATCAAAGCACTATCTTTTTTTTTTTTTAACACTTGCAAAATATGCACACTGTAATATTATTAGTCATATTGTTCATTCACAAAAACACATCATTCAACACAAAAACACGAAATTCAAACATGAAACGGCATAGTCCTAAAACAATGCACCAATTTCCCTCACCCCTTTACAAACATATGAAACAAAACCGCAATAATAATTATGGTGCCCCTGCTGACATGTTCAGGACTGCAAGTTGATATGTGAAAACTCCATGTATAGTTGTCAAATCGGATTCCCCAACTCCACGATCATTATCAGAAGTTAAAATAAATGGCTAAAAGTCCCACTTTATTTGCACACACATATTTAAAAAAGAAAAAGAAAAAAAAAGAGAAAAATACTGTACACTTTCATCTTTACTACCTGTAAATCAATCTCAACAATGTGTATCTCAATCACCTGGAGCAGATAGCAGATCAGCATGATGGTGCATTGTGTCTGTTGATTCACCAACTGCTTTTATAATCTTTATTACAATTCCCCTCCCTCCCTCCAGAAAGTCATATGTACATTTGTACCAGGAAGACAAAACAACTTTCATCACTGCACAGACTTCATCTAAGAACTTGTTCCTTAGAGAAACAGCCTGGGGGCTTGTCATGGAATGACCAGTACTTGTGGTGCCAACAATATTGACTGACATAGCACATTTGAATCATGATGGCAGAGCTATTACCGACTGACCTATCTCTTTCAGCTTGTAGCTGGTTCGAAAACCTCTTCCCTCCAAAGAAACTCTCCTCCAGAGAGCCAGCCCATGAACAAACTTCTTCCTACAACTTACCCTGACATGAACCCACTTTCTAAGGAGGGTCCACAACATACTTCTGTCTACTACACAACCATTGAAGTGCTGTGGGCCACCAGGCCCTGCCTTACACCATCCAATCCGCACCTGACAGCAGAACTACTGCCTTTGTGACCTGCAGCTATCCCGACTAAATACCGATTATGACATAGACTGGCATCAGCTGGTGCTGTGCATCCCATCTTCTCCAGTTTGGTGGGTTAGTTTAGGTGCCCAGCCAGCTGTCAACTGATGCTCTTCCCATGACTAGACCAGCCAAGCTCAGGGAGGCTGGTCCCTGCTCCTCGAACACCCCCCTCTCCCCTGCCCTGTACTCCACACCCCTGAAGAATGACAAGACAACAGGATTTTCTGAAAGACTTGGATACATCGCCCCATGCAGAAAAAAGCAAAATGAGTCAAAGCATTGTGCTCTCTGCAAGACAAGAGGTGAGCACCTTGGTATGCACAACGAGGAGGCAGCTCTTTGCTGATAGTTTTTGGAACACATTGAACTGATACATATTTTCTGTCATTGTCTTTGAATACACATATACTCAAGTTGCCTGTATTATTTCACTTTGCCCATTGTTTTGCTTCTGTCACAGAATAACTAACCCGCACAGACAAGAGATCACACTAACATGTAAAAGGTTGTGCACAAGGGGAACATGTGGGAAGAGTAAACATGATCAGGGCCAATGTGAGAAAAATAAATTGGACAAGGGAACAGGGTTCAATTCTTTGAGAAGTCTCTTCTTTTTTTTCTTCTTTCTAAGGAAGAAAACAAACAGGCTAGATATCATGTATGTTGATGCCTGTCTTAGTGGACAATGCAGAATTACAGAACACGATGTGACTACAGTGTCACCAGTCCTCTCCCTTGACCACCACCTGGACTGGAGTTGGGATGTGTGGGGAGGTGGTTGTGACTAGGTAATGGTACACAGCTTAGGTAAACATGGTTGTGATGGGAAAAGGAAGAGGACGGTAGTGACACTAGCGTTCAGGGGTAGACGCCAGGTGTGGCACCCATGTTATGGTTTGGAGGAGGACTGGTCGAAGACTGGGAAACTCTTAGCAGGGAAAGTAGGGGGGCTCCATCAGCAAGGTGTAATCCCATTACCAAACCACAACAGACAGGCAGGCACAGTGGCAGACGGAGCTTTTGTCTTGGGTCTCTGTGTTGCTGGTTTTCTTACTGCTCCTCATCCTGAATACCACAAACCAAAGCCTTCATGACCACAAGTATTCCTGCCAAAAATATTTCTAAATTGTAATACTTGAACAGTCACTGTAAAGGATTCTGATACCTAACACTGCTGAAAGTACATATCTATACAACAGAGTTAAGCTACTGAAGGATACTAAACACGCGTTTCTACTGTGCTATCCAAGAGTGACATATCAACACAGTAGACTTCAACAATTTATAATTAATAGAAATTATGTCAGTATTCCAATCATTGCCTTTGAATGTCAGTCTATCTCTCTTCACCTCTGGCAGTAATTTTTATTATTGCAGTGAAGATTCATCAATACAAATTAACACACTGACAAGGCTATGTCTTTTTCTGGTGATCTATAATCATCTGTGGGAATCCAAAATCTGAACCACTGGAAACACACACACACACGCACACATCAGGCTCTGGTGGAGAACAACTGCTCACCTGAGTGGAGAGGTTCTTCAGCAGCCAGGAGGAAGACTGGCGGCTGTCCCAACCGGATCCGCTGACTGCAGCACAAAGTTATAAGTTCAATACACATTTTTTTTTAAACCAAATGTCTTGCACATACAGCTAGAAAACACATTTTAATACTCTTCAATGCAGTTTCTCCTTTAAATAAGGTACCTTGGTGAACAAAACCATTTTTATTCCACCTAAAATTTAGCAACAGGAAAATAATAATAAAAAATTTAAATTAAAAAAAAGGGGGGTGTGGGGGGGCATGATGCCAGCACAAAAAAATAATTAAAATTCTTCACAATCACTAAATTAAAACTATTTGCTTGTATGTTTTTCAAGTCAAATGTAATTTTCTTCTTTGTCTCAGAACATTTATATAATTTCAAAAGATGTATATATAAAAAAAAAAAGTATCCACAACAGTAACCACACATGTGTGAATATCAGATTTAAATCATTTATTAAGAATTTAATAGGCCAGTGGGTCACAGTATAGTATGTGTAATAAAATTTAAACTTTAAAAGCCGTATACCTTGAGTGAAAGCAGAGCTGGGAGACCTTCCAGCCCAGGAATGCTGGCGCCCATAGCCACCAGTAGGCGGCTGCCATTGAGCATTGTTGGCGGCAGCAGAGCGATTCTGCTGGGCCTGCAGATTGGAGGCCCCAAGTGTCATGGCACTGGCCATGGAGGTCTCAGCAGCACCAGGGTTGGCCTGTTTGTCACCAGTGCTCCATGTGGCGTCTGTGCTGAAGGATGGGCTGGACTTGCTGGCATTGGTCAGGTTGTTCAGGTAGTCATCCTTCACCACATTCACGCTAAGGGAGCGGGAGATGCTGCCTGGGGTGATGTGAGGGTCATCCTCCACACTCTTGCTGCTCAGGCCTTGCCATGGCTTGCCAGGCACAAATTCAGGGATCACATCGGTGGACAGCCCCAGGTTTCCTCCTCCTCCCAACATGGCGGCCAAACCAGAGGTGGGTGGGGTGCCATTTTCCCTCTTGCCTCCATCCTCAGCACTACTGTCCCCAGCAGAGGCACTGGGCCAGTTGCTGGAGGTGGAGGTAGCCAGGGAAGACCAGGTGCTGTCCCCTCCAATGTTGAGGCCAGTCAGATCTCCAAACGGTCCCATGGTGGGTGTTGAGTGTGAGTGCTGCAGACCCTGGGGTTTGGATCCTGGAGCCTTGTTCAGGTCTCCTGAACCCTCCTTATCCATGGTGGGCTGTTTCCACTGGCTGAGCCGAGACATGCTGGCTGCATTGGATGCCCCACTTGCTATGTCGCCAGGCAGGGGCATGATGGACTCACCCCCTTCTCCCTGCACAGATGTAGGGATAGGAGGGGGCATTCCCAAAGGAGGCTGGCTCATGGTCTGCATCTGAGAGGGTGTGGGTGTAGGTGCCGTGGGGGGCTGTTGCTTCATCAGCATGTTCTGTTGCGCAGTCTGCAGTTGCTTCTGCAGGTTGAGGATTTGGGACTTGTACTGGCCAATCATGACAGACACCTGGTCCAGCTGGGGGCGCGGGATGTTGAGGGTCACCTTGTTCTGCTGCAGGAACTGCTGCCGCTGGATCAGGTTCTGCAGGGCGTTCTGCAGCTGCAGCAGCTGCTGGAGCATTACCAGAATGTTATGAGGTAGCTGGTAGTTGAGCAGCTGGGGAGAGATGAGGCCTGACTGGACAGCCAGACGCAGCTGCTGCAGGATCTGTTGCTGAGCGGCCTGCTGCTGCACCATGCTCTGGTTGCTGGAGCCAGGAACATTCCCGCCTCTTACCTGCCCTGGACTCAGGCTGTTCAGAGCTGGTGCAGCATTGTTGCTTCCACCTTGCTGCTGTTGCATCACTTTCAGCTTGTGCTGCAAGTTGTTGTTCAGACTGCCGTTGTTCGTCTGAGGCATAGGGGGGCCTCCCTTGCTGCGATGATCATACATATTCATTCCTGCTGACATGTATGAGGGGTTGGCGGCTTGAGCATTATTGAAAGGAGTATTTTGCATGGGAAAGTTAGGCACATGTGGATTGCTGTCTGAACGATTGTCTAGGTCCTCTCCCATCATGCCAGCATTGTCCCCAGCGAAACCCTGGCGGAGCATTTTAGAGCCACCAGACTGAAATACATCATCTGATTCTTTCTTGTGCAGCCCTGAAGTCAACTCCCCTGAAACAACAGAACAAGTCATAAATAATTCATTGTGTCCAATTACACAAAGAAAAACAAAAACAATAACCAAGTCAATTGCTCTGTGTGTGTGTGTGACTGTGTGTATTTTGTCTGTTAAGTGCCACACCACTGTAGCCCTCATTACTAATGGAAGAGAGGGGTGGGGGAATCCATTCAAAATCACACATCAAGTCATGCTCATCAGAACTAGCAACAACCATACTCACCAAGAGCACTCTCAAAGTTCATGTTATTGCTGATCAACGCATTCTGTGCCTCCTCTTTCTGTAAAACAAAAACAAATAAGAAAAACTAAATAAGTACTATCTGCCAACAATCAACAACAACTTTTTCAATCTACAGCCCTGTCACCAACATTAAAATTAAAATTAAAAATATTGCTTAGAGCCCAGCCGACCATGAAGTGTCACCAACATAATTCTCCACTTCACCTGTGGAAACAAACCATTCCTAAGGTTTAAACAATGTCAATGGTCTGGACAGACAAAATGCACACAAACTCAGTCTAAGCATATAATGAAAATCTTATCGGAATCGAATTAACAATACAGTTTCATGACTTCAGTAACATTTATACCCTGTGCCCTTGAACCAGGATGACACTGACAAAAAATTCTTGCAAGATGAAAAAAGAAAAAACAAGAGAGGCAAGGCCTTCAAGACTCACTTGTAATACACTTAAAAAAAAAAAAAAAAAAAATCTAATCGTTAAAATGTGTTCTGTATTTGTTATCATAAAGTTTCGGGTTAAAAGAAAAAGAGAGAAAAAAAAAGTCCTAACGGCAGATTTTAACCCCGCGTGTTCGGGTGAGAAGAAACTGTCTTATCCATTACACTATCGTGGCTCCTTACACCGACGTTAAAAAATATAACATATAAACAGGCTTTTTTTAAAGGGCGATAAATCGATTGCGGTATTCCCAGTGAGAACGCTGTTTAAATCGTATTATTCTGGTGTATCTTGGGCATTCAAAAAATCTTAAAGGGCAATTAAAAATTCTTTTTAAGTCCGCAGTAAAGGAGATGTGGCTATCGCGGCAATCACACTGCAACATTTAGCCGTTTTCTCTGGATCTAGAGAGATGTACAAGTTTAGTTACACCCGGTTGACACGGCGGTCAATTCGTCTTTTATGTTCATTCAAGTTTTATAGTTTTAAAGTTGATATGAAAATTGAGTATTTTGTTAAGCTAATAACATGCAGAGCCAAGTACAAGTACTTCTAAACATCATATGAAGTGAAAAGGACTTCATTTTGAGAAAAGTCAAGACTGGAAAATTTTGCGTTTCATCTATTCAAGGGTATTAACTCTCATGGTTTATTATTTTTTAACTGTGAATTCCGACTGATTCTATGGATATTTTTATGGCAGTTTGGGGCATAATCCAGTAAGTGATGAGGCGTTCACAAATCTTTCTCTGAATAAATATTTAATTGTCTCCTTCTCCTACTTTCCATCACATGTTATCGTGTACTGTCGATTAATATTTTCCGAAAAAGACCAATTGGGCTAATGAACAAAGTGAAAGCCCTGTACACAGAGTAAAACATACAAGCTTTTTATGTACTGAGTATAATTTCAAAATGTAATGTTTAAGATGAGAAAGATCAGTTTAAAGCAAATTAAGCCCCCTAGCATTAATTACAGATTAACTTCCCTTTTTTACTATCTGCACCAAAGATATGCAAAATAAATATAACTTCCATGCTTTGCAAAAGAAGTTCCTGTTTGAACAAAAAATGATAAAAATGACTGCTCTTCTTGTGTCAGAATATCAGATCAAAGTGCCGAGTTTAGAGAATAAAAAAAAATATAACAGTAAATTCAGTTTGCATATAATTTGGCTTCTTTTAAAAAAATTTTTTTGTGCCTATCCCAGAGGTGAAATATTGTTTTAAACAAGATGACTGGAAAGAATTCAATTTTTCCTATTTTTATGCCAAATTTATTGTCAACTGACAAAGTATTTGCAGAGAAAATGGCAATGTTTAAGTTTACCACAGACACACAGACAGACAACCGAACACCGGGTTAAAACATAGACTCACTTTGTTTACACAAGTGATTCAAAAAGTCATTCAAACATACAGGAAACTGCACTGGAGGTACGCAGACAGACAAAACTGTCTTCTGCTTGCTTTACTGTTTATTCAAGCATAACAAGAAAGTTTCTACAATTATCTTTCAAAATCAATGGCAAATCTTTTCATCCAAATTGTCCGTCTTGGCCCCAAAATGATTTCTCAAGGTTGATTACAATGTATTGTCCATCCTGGCAGAATCAACTCCATGCTCACAGACTGAAAAACAATACAAAGTACCCACCTTGAAACCCATGTCCATCAGTTGTTGGATCAGCTTACTTCTCATCTGGGGCTGGCCTGAACTGCCTGGGAAACGCTGCTGGTTCTGCTGCAAGTAGTACTGTACACTCAGTAAGGTCTTTTAACACTTACCATAATGCCTTAGAGAAATACAATATCTTTGGTACTATAAACATTCCCCCCCCACCCCCTTTCCAAAGATCTTAACCCCTGTGTCATCTGACCAAAGTGTTTTTTTAAATAAACATTTTTATTCAAATTTGACAGTATATGACATAAGGACATAGAAAAAAAAAAAGAGAAAGAAAACACAAACAAAAAAACACCTAAAAAAAACACCAAAAACAAAAAAACACACACACACACACACAAAAAAACCCACACTTTAATTTACCATTACATTTAGGGATGCTTTTTTTACTTTTCTCTTTTTCCCTTAGACCCAAGTGTTCCTTTACAATGGATGGAATTAACTGAACAAGCAGTGGCTTCTAGCATCTAAAATGATCTATTCACAAGGGCAAAGACAATAGCTATCTACTAATCTTCACCAGCTATATACTAGGATGCTTTCTTCCACACACACTATGTTACAAAACCAAAAACAAACCAGCAACTATTAGTGTACTCAAGCAGCTGTTCAATTTTCTTTTTTCATTTCTTAAACATATTTTTAATAGGAAAATGTCATATCTAATCAAACATCATGACTGTGGTTTCATCTTTCAACAAGCATTCTTTTCCACACACCAGAGCTCTTACCAACTTGCGCTGCCAGTCCTGCTCTCCTCCTCCTGACCAGGAGGTAGCCTTGGGACGAGCACCAAAAGCTGGGTTCCACATGGCGCCAGGCTCACCCCAACCAGCCGCTCTTGCCTGCAAAAACAGTCTTCCCTGCTTGAAAAGGACAACTTTAGACATGTTACATTTTACCCACCTCCACAGACCTCCTTACTGGAGGGGAAAAAGTGCAAGATTTCTCCTAGAAAAAAAAACTGGATGTTCAGCTGACACAATATGCTTGAAATACAATCTGCCTTTTGATCTTTTGGAAAAAGATGCACTTTTGATATATCTTTTTCAAGATTATTCATTAATGAATTACTAAAAAAAAAAAAAAAAAATCAAAAAAAATCTGTGCCTAATTCAAATTTACCGACATAAAATATTCACAAAATATTTCAGTCTACTTTCACTTGATTACACTATAAAATAGGATCTCCTACATAAAAAAAAACACAAAAACAAAATATATAATAGGAAATTTTCTTCCTAAAATTATGTTTATTCTAACATACTTACCGTGACCAACTGGTGCAGACTCCGGCAGGGGTCCGATTCCCTGTCCCGTGCAAACTACTACCCCTAAGAAAAGGAGAAAACAAAAGTACATGTGGCTAGTTACCTCCCCCTTGTAGGTTACCTCCCCTGTGCATGCCTTTCAAGTGCCCTCTTCTTCCGGCAGCCATCTTCCATCCCGATCCTGTGCTTTCCAGCAGCTAAGTCTTTTGCATCTCTCGATACCTTTTTCATTCTTGTTTTCGCATGGTCACAGGACTACATCGCTTCAGACCCCTGCTGGAGTCTGCACCAGTGGGTCACAGTAAAGTACGTTAATTAAACCTAAGCCTGAAGACTTACCTTAAAATAATGAAACCAACAACAAAAAATAATAATGGAAAACACTTCAGCTATCTCAAAATACAAACAGTTTCAACAGATTGCTGCAAAAAGCAGAGTAAAGGATATCCAATTATGGTCACACAAAACCCAACAAATACCAAATCATGCTGATGATACGCCGACAGTATACTAACTTGCTCCTGTGCATTGGCAGCCCAGATGCTTGTTCCATCATCCACTTTCTGTGAACTTCCTCCGCTGGGGTCTCCCCATCCATTGCTGTTGCCAGGTCGGCCCATACCAGGCTTGTTCCAGGGTTCATCAGGTTTAGGGCGTGGTGGGCCACCAGCCTGGTTCCAGCCTTGCGGTTTGGCATTAGGGTCATTCCAGTACACAGAGGAATCACCACCACCTCCCATGTTCATGTTACCTGTGCCCATGGGCATATTCATGTTGCCGCCTCCCATGCCACCAGCACCCATATTCATAGCACCGCCTCCAGCCATAGCCATGTTCATGCTGTTCATGCTGTTCATGTTGCCTCCCATAGGCATGTTTGCTCCTCCCATAGGCATGTTTGCTCCTCCCATGGGCATGTTTGCCCCTCCCATGGGCATGTTTGCTCCTCCCATGGGCATGTTTCCTCCTCCCATGGGCATGTTTCCTCCTCCCATGGGCATATTCGCTCCTCCCATGGGCATGTTCGCTCCTCCCATGGGCATGTTAGCCCCTCCCATGGGCATGTTGTTGGCCCCTGGCATGCCCATGTTCGCCCCTCCCATGGTCATGGTGTTGGCAGCCATTGGCATATTGCCACCTCCCATGGCCATGTTGCTGCCCATGTTACCACCACCATTTCCACCGCTTCCACCCATGCCCATCGGTCCCACCCCACTACTAGACACAATGCGCCTGGCAGCGGCTGTGGCAGGATCTTCCCAAGTGCCTACATCTGTGTCCTGCCCACCCCAGGTCATGTTGCGTTCTGGGGGTGGTTCATTCCAGGACCCAGTCTCCGTCTTGTTTCCCCACAATTTGCTGGAGGACTGTTGGCTTTCTCCTCCCCAGGTTCCAATGGACTTGTCTGACATGGGATTGTTCATCATTGGAGCATTTCCACCACCCCCTCCCCAGTTGGTCCCCTCCATGTTGGGCTTGGGGGGCATGTTCCAGTTATTGGGATCTTTGTCTGCAAAGATGGTGCCTCCACTTGCTGCATTGGGTCCCCAACCAGGAGCTGAGGGTTCCCGTGTGGACTCCCATATGGCTGTGCCATTGTTGTTGTTCCACACGTTGGATGGGGCCACTTCAGGCATTTCAGCCATCATTTTTCGGGCTGCTTTGGGGGAGGACTCTATGTCCCAGCTGGTGTCCTGGCGTACAGGCCTGGTTCCCCAACCTTCATTTGTGTTGACAGCTCGGCGTATCTCTTCCTCCTTGGCTGACAAGACGCCTGACCGAATGCTGCCAATGGGTGGCTTCAATCCTTTTTGTGTGGCTTGTGCAAAAGAGATATCAGCAGAACTACCAACTGCCCCCACAGGAAGCTTGGAAGGGTCCATGGTGCTGTTCCACCCAGTCTTCATAGCATTCCAGTCTGGTGGGGGCGTTTTACCAATGCTCAGGTTAGCCAGTCCTTGTGCCAAATTGCCTGGCTCACCCAGGACTCCCACAATACTGCTACTGGCCTCCTTGCTGTTGGTGCTGCCTGTCGTGTTCATGGCAGAAGATGATGGGTTGGACCAGCTGGTGTCCGAGGTGGGGGTGAAACCAAAGGGCTTCGTGGAATGCCAGGGCATAGTGTTGGTGGCTGGTGGCACCGACTGGCTGTTGGCCAGGGTGGAGGGGCCACTCTGCTGTCCAATGGTGTTGCTGGCCACACTACCTGCCTGGGACTGGCTGTTGTCAGCCCCTGTGCTACCAGTAGGAGTTACTGGAGACAGTCCCCAGCCAGGTGCTGAAGCAGACCCGTTTGCGTTCTGACCATCCCCCACTGAACTGGCTCCTATCTGCATACTCTGACCCTGGTTCAGTGACAGGGAGCCTGGTGCAGTGGACGACCCCCAGGTGGAGCTGGTACTTGTTGCAGTGGTGTTCATTGCTCCCCAAAGGCTGGAGTCCAGCCCACCAGAGGTGGAAGAGTTGGCTCCCCATGAAATAGATGCACTAAGATTTGCCATGGTTGTGTTGGGAGATTTGTCTGGATTGGTATCAGAATTCTTTGAGCTGGGAGTTGAGTTCACAGTTCCCGATTTGGCAGCACCACCTGAATCTGGGGCATTGTCCGTTTCTCCTGATGATGACCACAAGACTTTGCCTGCAATCAAAATAACCTCATAAAAAAACACTCACTAAGGCAAGCTGACATCGATTGTATTATCAAGAAACTGGGGAAAACAACTTTAGGAGTCTACACAACCCTGAAGTTGAATGCCAAACAAGTAACTACTGTTACTGATGTATGATCTGGAGTCTACACAACCCTGAAGATGAATGCCAAACAAGTAACTACTGTTACTGATGTATGATCTATGATCCCGGAAAAATCAATCACAAATTTCTCATTTTCACAGGTGAAGCATTTAAGACTTCCATGAAATACTCTCTGAAAGGACAACAAAAATGACTGAACAAGGGAGGTGGAAATAATCAAATCCAAATAGTAGATCTATTGCTTCAAAATTAATTGAAGGTTTATTAGACCTTTGCCCAAATGCAACATTTCAGGCAACCATTAGAAAGTACTTACCACAGCCTACCATCCTGTGAAACACAGAAAATGCCACTGTTTATATTAACCACAAGAACACACACACTCATTAAAATACACACCTGGTGCCCCTGCAGAATGGGGTGGGGCAGAAATTGGGGGTGGCTGAGTCCAGTCAATGTCACTGTCTGAACTTCTCTGTACCCAACCTGCAGTGCCTGTAGCCCACTGCTGCTTGTCTGCTGGCCGCTGGCCGACTGAAAACACAGCCTCAGGTTAGGCATCCCCTGAATGTGTTCTGCTCCCTATTTCTGACTACATGTTTTGCCAACATCCAGCTCTTTTGTCATAACTTCCTCATGTCAAGTTTCTACTCATCATGCCCACAACATTATCAGTTGTTTTTTTTCCTTCACTCACTAGGCCCCAACCAATCTAATTTTACCCCTACTTCATCCTCTTTCTTCATTACCCTCACTTTATCTTTTTCCCCCTTCTGTCAACATGTCCCATCCAATATGCTTGCACTCCTTCCACAATCTCTTCTTTTACTTTATTTACCATATCCTAAATATCTTAATGCCAGTAATCTTACTCCTTTCCCCAAAACTTTGGTCCACAAGGTGAACTTCAACCTGGCCAAATGAACAACAAAAATTGCAAGTCAAGGCCCAAAATTCCAAGTTGCCCTTTCTTTAACACTATGCTCTCACTGAGTGGAATGCCAGTATTTATAATTACAGCAGTACAGAAGTCTAATTTTACAGATATACACACTGATCCCCTTCCCAAACCTCCCCTTAGAAACATATGTACTGTTTATATTCCACAATGCTTCAGACAAAATACTTAAGTTGAAAATATTTCACCCAGACAAAATATTTAAGTCTATAAAACAGAAACTGGGCAATACCTTCATAAAAATAATCAATGGTTATTTTGTTATGTTTAAAGATACACCATTACAGATGAAGAGGGGAAAAGGGTTTGGAGATAGGACGGAAGGCTGTGGTAAGGGCTGTGCATAAAAAAAGGAGGGAAATGGGGACGGGAATTTTAGAAAAATGTGTTCTGTCAAGAAATGTAACACTTCCAATATGAACTCATCAAAGGAATACGAGAACACTGAAGCAAATGAAATCAAAAACATGAGGAGCATAGCTTTGTGGCTTACATGTGACTCCAACTGATTTCTGGGTTTTTTTATTTTGTAAAGAACACATCTCTCAAACAGGACACATGCTTTTAACAGCATCTGGCTGTTGTGGTGGTTGATGGACCATTTAAAAAAAAAAAAGAAAAAAAAAAAAAAAAAGAAAAGTGAATAAGGTGTCCTTTATCAGATCAGAAGTAATACTACATGAGCCAGAACCCCTTTTTCATTGCTTTTTTTCTTTCTTTTTAATTTTCTTAATTTCAATTTTCTTAATAACTGTAAACATAAACAGGAGAAAGGCCAACAATAAAAATGTCACAAAGGCTACAAATTACTTGTCCTCAATACTATTCCTAACCCACTGTAGCCTGACAGACAATGCAGCAGTATCAAATCTATCAGCATTCAAGCTTTCAGATGTGGACAATTTAGGCAAGGTATTAATATTACTTAAACCACATTCATGAGCTCAAGAAAGCTTATTTTTGCAACCATTACTTTTAAAAATCATCAATCCTGGATCATAATGGGAGATGTAACTTGTAGATTCAGAGCTACATTGTGCATATCTGGACTGAGTCACTGTGAAAAAGAAGCCCAGCAAAGGAGTCAGGAGAACCATTCACAAGATTAAACTTGGAAATCTTTCTCGAATTCAAAAATTAAATGCATGTTCTTTAATACATCTAGAAGTTCAACCTGCATAGATCTTGATCCCCTTGATGCAATTACTGCTCAGTAAATATTCAAGATGTATCAAGATTCCATATGTAACATTATAATGATTTCCTTCAATCAGCTCCAAAGCTCTTTTCTTCATTCACAGAAGATGGTGGTTCATACCACCATGATTGTATCACGCTTCCATATGTAACATTATAATGATTTCCTTCAATCAGCTCCAAAGCTCTTTTCTTCGTTCACAGAAGATGGTGGTATGATCCTTAAGCTATCCCACGAGATCCAATGCTCTGACTTTAGCAATGTTCTATAACTACCGTCACAAAAGCCCTGTTGAATTCAGTTACCTGCTCACACTTTGCTTATGCTGTTTCACAAACTACTTCATAAGACATTTCATAAACATTAAATGACTGGGCATGATGATGCTGACCTACAGAGGCAATTCTGTGACCTAGCTGTAAGACCTTCCCTAAAACACTGCAGTGTGTTCTTTTCCCTTGATGCCTGCCCACATTCGTTCAGAAAGTGTTTTCATGCTTTAAGTGGAGCAAAGGTAGAGAGTTCAAGGGAAGGCCTTAGCAGACAATTGTGAGGTGCTGGGCATGGAGTTTTTATCACAAAATGGTTAGGTCAATACAGATGTACTGCTATGTTTATGAATGTTGTAGTTTTCCATGATTTCCTTTGTTTGCACATATTTCTTTTTTCTTTTTCTTTTTTTAAGCAACATTTACAAAAATAAATAATAATGATCCCATTCTAAGAAAATAATTCCAGAGTTTCCTCTACTTAACTTAGAGTTTAGTTTCTCACAGACTGTACCTTGCTGCATCTTTATGTCGGAGGAAAAAATGCAGATTGGGCGAATGCAGGTCGCTCCCCTTTCTTACCAAAGTACCTTGATGATTTACTGTATCATCAATACCTGGCTGCAAAACAAGCAAGTTGGATGAACACAGGCCTGTCAAGGTCACCAAAGTGCAAGGACATGACTGATCAAGTGACAGTGATACAAGGCAGGTCAAGTTCCATAGGCAAGGGTGACTGCCAAAGTACTCCTTCCCTTTTCTTGGGATGTCTTATCACCCTTTTTTCCCCTCCTTAAATGCACCATGTCATTTCAAGTCTGCTTGGTATTTTTCCTTTTTTTCTTCTCCATAATTAACCAGATAAGCCTTTTCTTTTCTTTTCTTACTGCCTTTTTTTCTGATTCCATACGATTGTTTCTTTCTCTTCTCCACAATCTTGTTTCAATATTTCTTTTTTATCAGTCAACAATCGACATAGTTACAATGTATAACTTTTTTCTTATATATATATATATATATATATACACACATAATATATATATATAGAGAGAGAGATAACTCTAGAATGGAAGTATTGTTTTCATGTCTTTGTAATCATTGCTTTCCCTCTTTTCTTCTTTAAAAATCATCTTGCCATGAATGTCCATATCAACAAATAACAGGCATGTGCACCCACTATGAATGACCTCAGCCCTGTTCGCAAAAAGTGAGAAAAAAATCCAAACAAACAAGAAAACCCACAAACATAATAATATAACAGTATTAAGGTCCAACTGCTTTTGACTGCAAAATGGTAACGGACCATCTCACAAACAACGCAAAATCAGCATTTTAACTAAAACACAGAATTGCTTACAATTAACAGGGGTTAAGCAAAAATGCAATCAACAGAAAATACACTGTAAATGAACAAAAAATAAGCAAACAACATAAAAGGCATCTTAAATTCATTATCAGTCTTATTTATGGGGAAGTCATTTTTAATAGGTAAAAAGTTTTGAAGTAATTCAGAGCAATTTTAATCTCACCTGCTAAATTCGGGTCAGCAAATCACTATGACTTTCATCTTTTTTATTCCCTATTTGTAAACACCAATACATGTGTCAAAGCTGGGCAATCATTCACCAATTTCATTCTAATTTAGTAATTATTTCATTACCTGCACACAATTTGTAAACATTAGATTTATTCAGTGTTCTCAAAGTACTTAGTTTTCTCCCCATTCATTAACTTAAAACTGACAATAAAATGCCAACACTTAATGAATTATCTTCCCCTTTCTCACTTAAAAAAAAAAAAGACCTGTCAAATTCTACCTCAATACGCGACGCCGTACACGAAAATCATGGGTAAGTCGCTGGAGAAAATTTCAGATTTGATTTTTTTGGTTATTCAGATTCTATGACTTTTTCTATCAAACTTCCAAGTATTATAGCAAAATATAAAGTATCAGTGCTTTATTTTGATATTTTCCCGTTGGGAATTGATGGTCAAAAGTGAGAAACAGTGAACTTGTTTGCCCCAATTTTAAACACCATTTTGTTCTGTAACAGACTGATGGAGCGCAAGAACAAACACTCCAGGTTCCTGGTTGTAAAACAGTCTAGTCCTATTTTTACACTGTTCTCAATCGTCCTTTATGTTTAGGCGTAGTAATTCAGATTTTAATGTGATACCACATGTTTCGAGTGACTTATCCATGGTCAAGTTTAGCTGACACTCCAGTCATCACTGCTAGTTTTGATCGCATTCTTGAATTATTATCAGAAGCAGCAACCTTCTTCTGTCTAAGTCTGCATTATTAGCGCTGTCAGTGTTTTGTAAAAGCCACAATAATTGCTGAAAGTGAGTGACACCCATCAGGTTTCTCAAAGATGAAGCACAACAATGGCGGTGGTGAAACTGACAGGCACGCAGATCTCCAAACTGCTCTCGTAAACGGCAAATTTCACTTCTCTAGAGCTCACTGAAGCAGTGACGGAGAACTATGGTGGTGACAAACTATCAGAAATTGAAGATTTTGGCGGTGGTAATGAAGAAAATCAACCTGTGCAAGTGGAAAATGGGAATGAAGACAATGAATCTGGTCAGTAAGACTTGCCTTGCTTTCGTCATTCACGAAGCTTTTGCTTCAAACGTTTATTTGATCTGTTTTCAAAGTTATGTGAAGTTATGGCGAACCTGAATTACTTAGATGGAAAGAATAATGTTTATCACTTAAAATTTGTAAATAATAACTGAACTAGTCAGAGAAATCCATCAAAAACAAGAGACAATGCTGATAATGTTGATGCTATTTTTAGCAACTAACTGCCAAGGCGAAAGTGAAAGTTGGGAAAAATATTCACTAACAGTCAAAGATTATCAAAAACTATGGCATGTTTTCACACTTAGATGCTTGAGACTTTTAAAGTGTATATGTGAATTAAAAAAAAAAAAAAAAGTGTATAATACTATAATGCATTTCAGGTGATTAAGAATGGGTGCTTATTTGTGAGGGCGAGTGATGGGACTGTTGTATGCACATATGTGTGTGTGTGTGTGTGTGTGTGTGTTTGTGCGTGCGCATGTGCTTATGTGATAATTATTAAATTGTGTGTGTGATATGTATTTGTATGCATAAATGATAACGTGTGTGTGTGGTTAAACATGTGAGTGTGTGTGTGTGTGTGATGAGTGTGAGTGAGAGTGTGAGTGTGTGTGTGCACATGTGTGTGAATACATAATGATAATTTAAAATTGTGTGTGTGTCTGCGCGCGCGTGCGTGTGCATACATGATTCCATGTGTTCCTGTGTGTGCGTATGCGTGTGTGTGCGTGAGGGTGTGTTTGTGAGTTTGTGAGTGAATGCATATGTGTCTGTTCATACTTAATATTCCAAGGCATACCAAAGAAACGAAACAGGACCAGGAACATTGAAGAAAAATCACATGTGACTGACTGACTGAACTGTGTCCCAGGTTACAAGTGTGTGGACAAAATTGGTGAATACCACTGTTGTTTTGTGTTATCAACTGCCTGTCTTCATTAACAGTATTGTACATGTATTATCAGGTGTGTCACCACAGGGGTGACACAATTATTACAGAAGTATCTAAATATATACAAACATAACTGATGCAGATCAAAGTTCAAGCATTCTTGTACCTTTTCAGAGAGTTTGGAGTAATTCTGACATACACTTGCAGGTTTTCTTCTACAATTTTTGTGGTAAAGTGAAACCACAAACTGCCCATTAATTTTTCAATGTTTTAGCCCAGTGAGCATGCATCTGAGACAATGTTTTAACAGCAATTATTTGATGTCATTAAGCAAATTTCCCAAGTTCTCAAAGTCATTCATGACATTTTGGTGCCGTTCACTTGCTAGGGAAAATTCATATTAAAAAATTAAGCTATGTGAATGTTCATAAATTTTTAATTTTTTCAGAAGTATGTTTGTGATCATCATGAGACTCAAATGCATGTATCTCAGAAACTAATGAAGATAACTGAATTCCGTTTTCTGCATCTTATTCAGATTTCTCTCTGCTTTCGGATAAAAAAAAATCATGTTGTGAATTTTGATCATTATCCATGATTTTCGCGTGCACCATCACATAGTTATTAAAACATAAAAACAAATGTCATCATACATCTAACACATGTAAAACAAATGTGGTGATAGTCAAAACTGAAAAACAAACATCTCCTTTAGTCTGTTCGAACTTGCAGCCATTCTCATCAGCCATCAACTCCATCTCAGTCTTTTCAACAAACTCAACCACAGAATAAAAAAAAAAAGAAGAAAAAGAACGGTGAAAGGAAATAGCTTGATCAGGACAAAACTGGTGTCAAAAAAAGGAACAGGACAACTTAAAGAATTCTGAAGGATGCTAAGTTTCTGGATCCTCCACAAGAGATGCGCAGTGACTTGACTGTATATAACCAGAGCAAGTCATGGCCACTTTGTCCTCTGGGGACTCCTCAGACCAGAGATCCTTGGTCACACATTGAAAAGAATCTCTAAAACCCTCAGTAGCAGCTGAGTTCCAGATAATGGGGGAACCAGCTTCCATGTGACAAGTGAGAGACAAAACCTAAAAAATGTACATGTGCATGAAGTGGTGAGAAGAGAAAATAGTTTTGGAAAAAATGGGGAAAAAAGAAAAAAAATATGTATGAAAAAAAGAGATGATGTTCTTAGAAACTGAACAAGTAACTATCTAAAGAACAGTAAATTACTCTTCTGATTCTCATTGCCTTGCCTTACATCACGTCAATGTTGTATCTGATCAGAAATAAACAGGATTGTGCTTCCTGTCAATTTTCACTGTCTGGATGAATTATCATGCTTTTGTTTTTCCTAGTGATCAGCTATGCCAACTACAAATGCATTTATGACTTAATATACTTACAGAAGAAATATGGTGATCAGTGCAATAAATGAGACACACGTTGCATGAAAACTGAGATCTGAAATCAACACAAGAACATCATCGTAAATACAAAATCAAATATAGCTAAGATAACGGATTTTCACCCAGCTCTGATAAAACAATAGACATTTTTTCAACTTCTACAAAAATTAAAGGTCACACTTAAATACTTAAAAGTATAGTCACATTGCGAAGCATTACCATGAATTAGCTGATCCATTATCAAGTCTCATAAAACTTCTTCCTAAGAATAAAAGAACTGAAAAATAATGATGTAAAGAAATTCACTGCATGTCATTAACTTTAGTCAATCAACTGGTCTCAACTCGACCCTTTCTCTTGTGACCTCCAGTTCCAGTTTTTCAGCATTATTATCTGTTTTTGGTCATTTCATTTAGAAGCCCACGCACTTGGGAATAAAGTAAAAATAAAAGTCTCTCTCAGTCACTTTGAACCAAAGCCAAAAATATAAGACAAAGTTAACAATGGTAAATGTGGGAAAAAAACAAAACAAAAAAATACCAAAAAAACAACAACAACAACAAAAACAAACCCTCCCCCCAGTTTTGATTCTATTCTAATAATGTACTTTCCCAAGTCTAAACTACAATGAAACTGAAACAGTATTAGTGGGATGTAATAAATTATCTTTGGGCAAAGACAGAAACTTATAAATATGATTATGAGTCTCCAGACTGATATCATTAATGTTCCTTATGTGTCACAATTTGTTGACAGATCCATACAGGATTGCAATTAAAAAATCCTCAACTTTTCCATTCTCTTTAGTTTTGCGTAGTGATAAATGTTTTTACCTACAACTTTTTCATCATTTGTTCATTTCCAACTTAGCACCTCTGGTTAAGTGCAAGAGTTTTAACAGCCAACTTCTTGGATGTGAAAATGGTGAAAGTACTGAAAACTTGTCACAACTTCCAGAGCCAAATGAAACAGTACTACAAAATGAAAAGCAGAAAGGTAGGTATACCTGTTGCACATTAACACAGGACTATATGCCTTCACTCACCTAAAATGTGTCGTAAAGGCAGTGTCTCTCAATTTGGCAATGGAATTTGTTCTGAGAAAAAAAAAATGCATGGGATTAGAGAAATCTGGAAAATGATAATTAAAAAACAAAAAAACAAAAACAAAAAAAACTGCAAACAATGCAAACATGTAACAAATAACTTTTCTGGAACTGTCTATAAATACTTATAGTTAATCCAGACTTTAAAATATTATGACCAGATAGATCTATCTAGAGCCCTTGGCAAGCTATTGCAAATTTCATAAAGACAAGTTTAATATTTTTTACACAAAGTCATTGTAGTAAGTTAATCTTAAGTTTGTTTTTATTTTGTTTCTGAACACACAAGATGTCTATCTGGTGTGTATAAATATTAGTACATTTTTAATACAATAACTGCAGCAACAGTAACAAACCATGAACAGCATAAATCAATTAAAATCACATATTTAGCCCACCAGCGGAAAGTTTTTGTGAAACCGAACTTACTAAAAAGTGAACGATTCAAACAATGTTAGGTGACACTAATAAACTTTTCACTGTTTAACATCAAACTTCTAAGAAAATTTTATGCCAATACAAACCCCATCTATCAAATTTGAACTTTTTCCTAAATTTGTAACATCTTTTTAGATAAACACTTCAATGAATACTCTGAACATGCCAAACACTCCACAAAAATACTCATATGTAGGAATTAATTTATTTCAATAAATTATCTCTTACGTGCACAATTTTTGTTAATCAAATACAAGTCTGCATGGTTTTATATACAGAGGACAAATAAGCAGTGTGGGGTAATGCACATTATGGGGCAATAATAACAACAAAAAGCAATATTTAGCAAGACAAGAAAATATTACACACAAAAAATAGTTGAATCACTGAATGAATGTCTATCATCAGTATCACTACATGAGCCCAGAGTCAAAATCATTTTCTTAATAATCTAACAATAGCATTTCCTCACCTCAATACCAGATTTTTTCTCCTACTTCAGTAGTACTAGTGGCAGACAATGACACATACCTTTATTTAACAATAAAGATGACTAACTGCAAGGCCAAGTTGAAAGATCTTTGGATGACAGCTGAAAACAAAAAGGCATGTCAGATTTAAATTTGGTGAAGTCAACTTTTTTTCCTCTGAATCTTCATTTTATATTTACAATAGATAGCAAACTTGTAAATTTTACTACCACCAGATCTTTATTTGACACTCCACAATGTCAATCACACACACACAATATATATATATATTTATTATTATTATTTTTTTTTTTAAACAAATTTTTTTCTTTCTTTCCAATCTACAAAACACAACAAAAATAACTGAAACATTGTAATAGATGGTGTAAATGTCAAAATTTTAGAAATGGAAGTTGGTTTTTCATTTTCATTTAATTTGTTAACTGAACAAACAGAGATAGCAACCACCAACCCCTTGACCTTAACTGTACTCCTGACAATGTATCGCCTCTTGCCGCAAAATATACTCTCATTATTCCCAGGCTGATCAAGACTTCCCATGAACCATTCCTCCCCATTCCCCCCAATGCAAGTGTCAGTGTGCTGCAACTTGATCAGATCAATCATGTCATTAAATTCAACTGCAATTTCATTTGATCATCTGTGTGACACATATACTTCCAACCACTTGACAGAGCAACCAAACTGATGAGTAAATGAAGTAATTTATCGTCTCAATTTGTGCCTCTGTACAATTTTATAACAAAGCATTTTTGTTTTTCATTCAGTTCACTGTTGCGCTGAAATACTGTGGAAAAGAAAACAAGTGACGGTGCACTCCAAGTTTAACCATACAGATGCTGAAAACTTCCACAGCTCCAAAATATACTGAAAATATAAGTGTTGTTGTGCCCATTTTTCAGAAGAGTTTAAGGATAATATAGTGAAGGAGAGTCTACAACTACCATACCTTTTTATTTATTTATTTTTTAAAGACCATTCTGTCCTGCGAGACCAAATGCAGAAACCACTACTAAGTGTCAAAGAACAGATGATCTCTGACTTTTGAGTTGGAGATGTTTCACATATTAATGAATACATCATTCACTGGATTTAACAAAGAGTCATGGAACACACATGCAAAAAACTTTTTTTTTTTAATTAAAAAAAATTGTCCATGTTCAACAGGAAATACAGAACCCCAAAAAAGAAAACTGTATCAAAACCAATTAATTATGTACAAACAAAAGAGGGAGCATAGAAAGAGCAGTTGCTGCAGGATTTTTTCTTTTTTTGGGGGGGGTGGGGGGGGGGGCAAACTTTCCTGTAATGCGCAATATGGCAGCCAGACGGAAGACTAATCAAAACTAAGAAATGAGAGAGTGAGTGACTATGTCAGTATGAGCACACCACTGTGTACACGTTAATTTTATACATTGCCTATTTCTTCCTGTACAAGGTGTAGTGACAGAATTTCACTGTCTGTGAGTACTGGGTGAAAGGAATTTTTAAATTCCAATCATTAAACTTGTAAATCTAAATTCTAATAGTAATATCTGTAATGAATAAAAAAAAAAATCTTTTTTTTCTTTTTTCTTTTTTTAAATTTTTTTTTTATATAACTTAGCATAGGGAGTGAAATGGTAACTAAATCAAATGTAGCTACTGGCACCCTTTTTTTGAAAAAAGAAATGTCTGTTGAATCAACTCAACAAGGAGCTTAGATTAAAACTGGAAGTCGAAACAAACACACCACAGCAAAATTATGATTCTATCTATCTACATTAGAACCAAATTTACAGCCAAGTGAAGTTCACTGAAATTGAGCCTTCTGAGATTTTGGACAAATCTCTGATTTTACAGGATCACTGCACTGCATGTTTACTGAGCAACACAGAAGGCTAATAAAGACTACGGAAAATAATATTTTGTATAAAAAAAAATTATGCCTAATTTTTTTTCCAGCTATACAAACTGATAGTTTTCTTGATACTGAGCTCTAAAATCCAAACTTTTCTCAAATTCTCCCACGGCAAAATAGGAAAATGGGCAGTTTCATCATTTTTAAAGCTATTTTGGTGAAAGAAAGTGATCTCTATGCAACTGAGCAATGTCTTTATAATGAGATGCAGGAAATGCTATACGAGGAAAAACATTTTTTACATCCATAACCCCCCCCTGCCCCCTGCGACCCTCAGGGTCCCCCCTTCTTCCTGGCTCATCAGGGTGTTCCTTCTGTGTTGCTCGCATACCCTGGGACTGTAACATCAGATCACAGAGTATCTTCATTGAATGTCAGATAAGCAAGTTCACTTCCCCTGAAATGTATCTTTCAGGTCTTCATAATCACCTAGTATCTTCTGCAAAATGCTTCATGGAATAGTTACGCAAAATTTCAGGATTGTTTTCAAGAACTTGATGGAGAAGTATAGCAATGAAGATCAATGGATGCGTTTATAAGGTGTGTGTTCATCAAACATTTTTATCAACCAGTTACTAATTAAAAAACAACAACAAAACCCCAAATGGTACTGCTCCAGACCTGATCTGATGAAAACAGAATGCAATTTGTTGAGAGAGAGGGGAGGGGGTGCATGTAAGCACTGACATGGGATATTTTTATTTTTGTAAACAAGACTGAAGTGAAAGATAGTGCTCAATGATAATTGTGTTGTATTATTCATGTAGTAGATTTACATACACAAATGCACTTATGTAATATGTACAGCATAGAAACTGTACAATGTGTAAGACAAAGCAAAAGATCAAGTGAAACTGAAAGTGGAATAAACTTATGGAGGGGTGGGGCATGGAAGAGGAAATATATGTAGAAAAAAGACTGGGATTATCATCATAACTAAGTTTTTTAATGGAAATGTCTCTTTGATTGTGGTGTTCTTTTTTTCCCTTATCTTACATATTTTCACATATACAAATTTGCTTACAGTCAATGAGTCACACAAAATATTCAACATGCATGCGCTAAAGCCAAGCAGATCTGTTGGACGTGATCTGTTATAAATTATTTTTTCTTTTCTTTCTTTTTTTAAATTTTTATTGAACACACAAACACATTCATACACACAATAGCATTCTCTCTCTCTCTCTCTCTCTCTCCAATTTAAAAGTCACATCCAGCAAACCTATTTTCCTGTTTATTTTCTTGTTATCAAGTTGTAGCATGACGATGTTCTGGAAAATTTGCTGACAGTATTATGCAAATAAAAACAAAACCACTACCTCAAAGTGCATCTGCTGATTTATCTTTTATTTCGACAACCAAAATCTCATAATTCATATTAGTTGCATTCTGAAAATAAGAGAAACGATCATCACTCCAAGTCAAACATATGTGGCCTGATTTTTTGCACTTCATAGGATATTCCCAGTGATCCGAGTACTTATGTGCACTTATTTATGAAAAATTCCTCTCATAAATGTTTATCTTTGATATCCTCAACAGCATAATGTTAAAATAGCTAATCTCCAACATTTCCCTTGCCTATCAGGTTCTGGATCTAGATCGATGTTGAAGTTAGACGCATGTCTTAGATAATGGGTAGCTGCCATTTTGGCATCTGAATGATGCACAGCCGCTCTTTCGACTCAGAACTTGCTGGCATCATTAATGTCACGCGGTACTTTCATATACCATTAAAAAAGGAATTAAGAGCTTTCGTTTCATACCAGGCATTCATTCAAAACTTATTACCAATTTTGAGAAATATACATGTATAAAAAAAGAAGAAGAAAAAAAAGGCAAAAATCTTTTTCAAGCGCTACTTTTGGAAAAATAAGTTTATTATGCTAAAACAATAACTACTGAAGAGCACCGGCTAAAACGAACAAAGTAGTGCTAAAAATAGCCTTGTAGGTCAAAAGAATCCAGGCAAACGAAATGAAAGAAAGACCGACCCGCAAATCTGTTGACTCGATTTATGTCGAGGCAGTCATCTACGGCATGCAAAAAGCCCTCAGACTATCCATGATTTTTATTCGTTTGCTCAACAAAGACAAAACATAGAAGAAAAACAAGGACAGTATAGGAATGAGAAACTTAAACTAATTCCTGTATAAAACATATCTTTATTTCTTAAACATCACAAGTTACAGGCTTTGGGAAAAAAGGCAAAATCAACGTTTTTCAGTCTAAGCTTCAGTTCTGTGGTCAAGGCTGCATGTTCCTACCAATATATATAAATGGGGGGAAAAAATTACAACCCTAATTGCTGCCCCCACTTAATTTTATGACCACTTTTTGTCTACTTTTAAAATAGAAGATTTTGACAGTGGGCCATTCAGCCCACACTTGAAAAATCTTCTAAGTGAACTATGGTCACTGATAGTTATTTGCAACTAATATTAATAATCATAAACACACACCCATATATAGGGTGTGGTTTTTATTGGTTCATTTGTGTAAACAAAGTGAAACAAAGTGAGTCTATCTTATAACCCGGTGTTCTGTTGTCTGTGTGTGTGTCTGTGGTAAACTCTAACATTGCCATTTTCTCTGGAAATACTATGCCAATACCACTTTGTCTGCCGATTCCATGTTTGGCTTAAACAGAGTATGAAAAAAATCTTCAGTCATACCAATAACAGGTTGAAAGTCTCGATTTAAAAACCATATTTCTTAATCATGTTTATTTTGCAGAGATTCGTTCCCAAATCCAAAAATTCTAAAATCCACTTGCCACAGAGTAACTAGAAGGTAGGTCATGTTTGAAGATGACATGACCTCTTTTCTTGTTCACAGTTAAAAGGAAAGAAATACAAAATAATTCTGGACAGAACACATACAAAAATGATACAGTGATACTAACAACACCATCAGCCATATTTACTGCATATAAATATTCTAAAGTGGACACTGAATCAAGTTGAATGAACATAAAGGAAACACTGAATGATTGTTTCTTTTGGCCATTGTGGACTGGTTCCAGTAATGCAGATCTTGAGATCTACTATGTGTTGTGATGTGCTTGAAGCGATGGCAACATCTTTACCGCGGAAATAAATGAATAATCAAGATATAATCAAACACAAAAAAAACTTGATTCAAACGGTGTCATTACATCCACTACAATCATCGTCCACTACAATCATCTCTTTTACGCATGAATAAGAAAACGTCAACATTGCTTTAAATATTAAATTCACTCAAATGATGTCAGATGCGCTGCAGCAGCTGTTTAGTCTGCTCGCTTCGGAACTGAACATAGTTCAATCCTGCTTGCATGTATTTTTTTCTCCTATGCTTATTTCATATGTCATATTTAATACAGAGCACTTTTCAACGATTTTTCTTTCCTCATGATTTATTTACTGGATTAAGTGAGTCTTGATGACTTTGCTTCTTGTTTAGTAATAATCAATATATACTAATAAAAGATCAAACGAAAAGGCACTCATGCCAACTTTTCAGCCAAAATTACTAAACATAAGCCATGAGGCACAGCTGAAAATAGAAAGCCTTGATGTGGGTACATCTTTTCTCTCTTCAACATGAAACAAATTACGAAGGCAATTATATTTTCTTTTGTTTGTGCATGCTTGCAAATAAACATCTCAACTTTAACCAGAAAATCTATTGAACATACAAAAAAAATACTGCGTGCGCCTGTACCTTGCCAAGACAACACCATCAGCCAATGCTCAAATACATTTTACCTCCGAAGTCGTCATTCACTGTATTTAGAAGCATGCGACCTCCATCTTGAATTTTCATGAGGTTCCCGTTGGGCAAAACATGGCGGCCATAATAATGGCGTCTTTCCTTTCGCAGTTGTCGCAGAGAAAAACACGTCCAATGCAAACGTTCAAAAGCACACATGCTAAAATATGTAAAATTCACATAAAAAAATTAATCAAGAACCATATGCCTGAATAAACGAGGCCCCAAAATACAGATACGGTAAACACTAACACCTGTTCGACGCTGAAAACTGGTATTGGTCTCTCGACGAAACGCAAAATAAAAGAGGTCACGAAAGTCGCATCGAAATACTGATACAATTCATGTATTTGCTGCTTCCAATACGCCTCTTAAAACTTAAAAACGCTGTCGTCCATGTAAAAAAACCAACTACTAACATAAAAAAAAACGAAAACAAGAACATGATTTACCTGACAAGAATTCGATCGTCGACAGCTCGTGGTGGATTTTGTCCAACCCTGGAAAACTGCACATTTATCACAGGAAACGCTTGAGGAGAGTACGTGCTCTAAACTGGTCAAAGAAAAGAATCTACATAGCACCGGTTCCAAACTTACTTATTGCCGAAAAGAAGACTATCTGCGCAAACACAAAGCTAAGCTAACAGGCCTCCACCACGGGCCAAGTTAGCCATAACTCTGTACGTTGCTGGTGACTGGTTTCGGTGTTGGTTAAATGCCGAGTGTGTGCGCATGCTCTCTAAGTCACGTGGTCCATATGTTTAGAGCCGACGCGGTGATTCGAGAGATTTTACTGAGTCAGCTGGACTGTTTTGAGTAGAATGCGACAAAGTGAAACTAAGACAGGGCATAGTTGCTATGAATGAAATCATGATGCTCATAGCCATATGAAAAGGTTAAGATAAGATACAACTTCTTCTTACAAGAGTTTCCGCCTATTGCATATCTGTGCACACGGCTGTGCATAACGGCTAGCATGTAGTCTACGAAAGGGAAGACCCGCGCAGTCGAAAAGAAAATGTCTGCCACTGATGTGTTCGAAATTTGTATAGTTGTTTTTGTGGTTTTATTGGGGTTATTACTAAAGCGCAAATGTCTAACATTAACACAAAGCAAGCAACAACAAAAAAGCAATAAATAAATTTGGCTCTTTGGCGACATAATTATGTCACCCCGTGGTCATAATCCACATGCTCATTTTACTGACGACTGAATGATTCGCCTTCCTGCATGTGAACCTGCCCGCACTGGCTTGATAAATATATAAAACATCATTATCAATCATGAACTTGTACGAAAAGTATATAGTCTGCATATAAGCTGCACTATGCGTGATAGGACAGAACAAATGCAAGAAACTGAACAAGACCGGTCGCCGTGACCTTGTAATTTCGATCATTCGCACAGGACAGGGACTGAATCAAGACACCTGCTGGAGTCTGCACCAATGGGTCACAGTAGTATGTGTAATCAAAATGCACGCCTTACCTCCTTGAGCAACTGATACGACGGGAGTAATAGCCGAGCGGCTAAAGCGTTGGACCGTTTCAAACTGACTTTGGGTCCCGGGTGCGAATCTCGGAAACGGCTCCTGGCAGGTAAAGGACGGAGATTTTTTCGATCTCCCATGTCAACATGTGTGCAGACTTGCTTGTGCATGCACACCCCCGAAAATAGAGTATGGCTGCCTACATGGCGGGGTAAAAACGGTCATACACGTAAAAGCCCACTCGTGTACATACGAGTGAACGTGGGAGTTGTAACCCACGAACGGAGGAGGAGGAGGAGACGTGAGAACTGCTGATCAGTACTCAGGTACCGGCGTGTAATCAAAAGACCAATGTAAAAAGAAAACAAGTCTCCGAAGACTGACTCAGTCTCTTAACACTTGACACCGTCGATGCTCACACAGCCATCAGATTGTAAATGAATAGATCGTAACTTATGGCTTATGGGTATGCTTAAAAGGCAATGAAGCAGCACTGAATGACTATGCATGTTGTCATTTTTATTACTATGAATTTAATATCTTCAAGTTGAGTTAAACCAACCAAGGAGTGAACGTGTTCCGTGGCAGTTTTGACTCGGGTTCACTATGCATGCATCTATATGTTACGTCTGTTACGTGAGTCTGTCTCCGGGTATCTCTCTCTCTCTCTCTCTCTCTCTCTCTCTCTCTCCAGTCTCTCTCTCTCCCAATGAATCTAACGTCTCGGTGTGGTGTGTGTGTATGTGCGCATACCACGTGTACTCGTGATCTGTCTGAGTGTGTGTGCATGCGTGCGTGTGTCCCGGCGCTGTATGGGTGCGCCTGTGCATGTCGGTGTCAATACCAGTACTTGATTATGTGTTTTTCTCACTCGCCGGCACAGTCTAAGACACACGCACCCCGGCCCACGCCCACACCAAACACACACGCACATACGCAGCACGGCACACCGATGGCACACACACACACACACACACACTGCGAGCTGACTCGCTCACGGCAAACAAACAACAAACAGTTACTGCCGGCCTACAAAACCGTCGGTCACATCAACTCGATCCAAGTCAGTTGCAATCTTCATTTTGGTAAA
The DNA here is from genome assembly GCF_041734735.1 of Babylonia areolata. Lineage (NCBI taxonomy): Eukaryota > Metazoa > Mollusca > Gastropoda > Neogastropoda > Buccinidae > Babylonia > Babylonia areolata. The sequence continues at coordinate 5,682,157 of NC_134893.1, read as the reverse complement.
AGGAAAGACAGGAAAAAGTTAGGGCTGTGTGGTTGAATCAGTAAAGCCAGTTACATAACTTCCTAACAGGCTGTGTTCGCGCCTTGCCGCAACTGAATTGAAGCTGCCGTTGCACAGGACCGTACCGACTGGACAAAGGCAGTTGCAGACTGCGTAGGTCTTTTCTCGAGGAGCATGATTGTCGTTCGTCACATAGACTGATAAACTGAATATCTCAACCGCGGACCGGCCAAAGAAACGACATTGAAAGAACTAAAAAATGCGTCCGTAAAGGACTTTCGTTTTTCAGTTCAGTTATGTGTGTGTTGTAATTCGAGTGCTGTTGTTGTACAAAGTAACTCTCTCTCTCTCTCTCTCTCTCTCTCTCTCTCTCTCTGTGTGTGTGTGTGTGTGTGTGTGTGTGTGTGTGTGTAACTCGATCTGACGATACACACTGTCCTCTCTCCGAGTACAAAAAATATCTGAGTAGGCGAAGCTGACTGCAATTAAACAGTTGGCTAGCTGAATGGGTTCATCCATAGACACTAGAATGAGAGATTAGTGTCTATGGATGAGGTTCATCCCACGATCAACTGTTCTTGCACGAATATTGATTGTGTGGCTGTAACTAAAACATAAAACGGCCAATATCCCCTACCCTCCCTCTCTCTCTATGACATGATGTCTCAATCAAGATCATGATATTCGCTGCAGATAAAATTCAGAGAGCCAGAACACGTGGGGGGATGCAGGGGTTCCTGTATGAGTGTGTTCGGCGTGTCTGAGTGTGTGCATGTGTGTGTGTGTGTTCTTGTGAATGTGTGCATGTGTGGGGGAGGGAGGGCGGGGATACGACGGAGTGTGTGTGGCGGTGTGAGACAGGTTTCGTTTCGATCGGTATATACATAATAAACTGACTGAGAATGATACAAAAATACAGGTCATGGGTGAGAACGGTTTAACCCATTTAGCTTGATCAAAAGTCCTACTCAGCTCATTTGAGTGGTCGCGATAGCTACGGCGGTTGGTTTTGCTGGATGATGATATTTGCTTGCATTGTTTTTCAGTTCGGTTCAGTTCAAAAGGATCAGATGAGCCTCATTCACACACACACCTTCGCCCCCCCCCCCCCCCCCCCCCCTTTTTTTAAATTTTTTTTTTATAAGTTGTTGTGATATTCTTATCTTTTTGAGGTCTGTCCTCGGCGGCAAACTGATTGTGTCTGCTGATCAGTAAAATGATTGTTTGCGAACAACCGGGCAGGCCGCCGATGAAAGAGAGAGAGAGAGAGAGAGAGAGAGAGAGAGAGAGAGAGAGAGTGAACTTTTTTTCTTTTTTTTTTTACTGATGAGGAAAGTGGAACTGATAAGCACACAGATGCTTTTTTTTACATCCAGCCCTCAAGGCAAAGAGAAATCATATCAAAATTTTCACAAAACACCAAAAATGTTACATAGGTATAAACACAAATGACATTCAATAGCAATCAAATACACAGCCTAACGTTTGCAGGTGCATACTCATTATACTTATATTCAAGACAAAAAATGTATATGAATATACTTCGTTGTAGTGCAATGAGAGAGAGAGAGAGATGACGATGACTCGTGATGACGACGATGAGAGAGGGCCGGAGATGGAGACTGAGAGAGATGCATACATCCATCACGGCATGTCAGGCACTGTGTGGTGAAGAGCTGACTATGGAACGCTGGCCCAATGCCACGTCGGACAAAGAGGAAAAAGAAAGTGTCGGATTGATGACACTGACGTCAGTCTACTACCCTGTTGGACCATCGCGGCCACGTCGGACGTCGGATTAAACTGAAATGTCGGACTGATGACATGTCGGACAATCGATATGACACCGGCGGCCGCGATCTTCACCACTGATATGTATTCTATTTTTAGATCAGTGGTCCTCACTCAATGATGCTCCCTCAGCGATACCGATTGAGATCGTACCTGCATTATTACGTACCGCCAAGAGTTGGGGAAGGGGGGTGGGGGGGAGAGGGGTGGTGGTAAGGCGAAGCCTTTTTATTGATTGCCAGATGTGGGTCTGCCTCTCCCCCCCCCCAACCCCCCCCCCCCCAACCCCCCCGCTCCCGAACGGCCTTTCAGCTACACCCGAACCCCCTCCCCGGCTAAATTAAATCAAATCATGTTGCTTCATAGCCCTGTGTTCTGTAAAGGGCCATACAATTCGCGGCTGAATCAGCCAGACAGCAGCCAGTCAATGTTGTCAGTTTGGAAGGTAAAAAAAAACGGTTCATAATCAAACCTTGTTAGGCCTGCGTAAAAACTGATTCAATTAAGTAACACCCTTTCAGGAAAAATGCACACACACACACACACACACACACACACACACACACACACACACACACACACATTTTTTTATGTCCCCCCTCTCTCTCCATCTCCAAAAGCAGATACGAAATACAGAAAACCTGGGTCAGCAGGAATGATCGTATAAAAGGTATTTTTTGCTCACACAACATGCGCACAGTGACGCACATTCACATGGACACAAACATGCACACGCATATGCACCTCTTCCTCATATTTACTATTTCTGCTCCCACCTCACATGCCTCAACCCCCACCTACCGCTGACACCGATATACGATGTACACGCACACACACACACACACACCAGAGATGTTTAAACACTGATACAGGTCAATCACACACACACACACACACACACGCGCGCGCGCGCGCACACACACACACACGCACGCACACACACACACACACACACACGCACGCACGCACACACACACACACACACACACACACACACACACACACACACGCACACACACACACACACAGTACAGGGGAGGAGCAGGCAGGAAAGAACGAACCATGACCCCATTCAACGGTATGACCAAAACACTGCATGCACTCTCTCTCCCCCTCTCTCTTTCTCTGCGATTGACTTCCAGCTCCCATGACGCTGTCCCTCAAGTTCTACAGTTCTCGAGCACTGAGCTGCAAAAGAAGAGCCACGGCGCTCCCTACCCCCTCACTCCCCAAGCCCTTCCTTCGCACTCCTCTCTTCCCTGTGTCGTGCAAGCTGTGTATTTTCTGTATCTTCCAACTCTCTTAGCTTCCAGACTTGCAACACACACACACACACACACACGCACACACACGCGCGCGCTCGCGAACCACCCACCTACCCCATAAAAATGTACACACACACACTTGTCCGTGTTACAAGCTTACCCTCCTAAACCCCATTCGCACCCCTGTCTCCTTCCCTTCAAGCTGTCATGGCCGCCGCCGCACGCAGTCGTGACCCAGTAACAAGGTCATAAACCCAAGCTCCCTTGCTACTACTGCCACTGTACAGACCCAGGTGAAAAAAAAGGAGGAAAGAACACGCGCGCGCGCACACACATACATACACACACACACACACACACACACACACACACGGACGCACATACTGTTGTACAGACAAGACCCAACAGTCTGCACCGGCGGAACGACAAAATCAATAACTGCGCAGACACCACATGGCACGATTGGCCCCGGATCAACACTGGCTGTACCCCCCCCCCCCCCCCCCCCCCCCCCCCTCCCCCGTCTCTCTCTCCGCTGGAGAGGGGTAGTAGGGGAAGGCGTTTTTTTTTTTTCCATGGAAATATCGTTCGTTGGGGTAACCCGATGGACTGTCGCTCAAAGCCCACCCCAACCCCCCTTATACGGAACTATCTCAATGGAACTCAAACGCACCTGCCCCAGTACACTGCCCCCCCACATCCCCTCCTCCAACTCAGTCTCCATCGTTTTTCTCTTTCCCTCTCCAATATACATCTCTCTTCCCTCTCTCATGCAGTGTCCGTATCCCTAAACTCTGTGGCAGCTGCCATAACAGCTGGTATATAAAACCGGCAGCACACAACAACACATGCAACACTGGGCACATTTTTTTTTAAACATAACTTTGCAAGGAAAAGGTTGTAGAGAGTGCGTGTGTGTGTGTGGAGGGGTGTGTGTGTGTGTGGAAGAGTGTGTGTGTGAATCGTAAATGGACGTTACAAAAATGAGGGGGGAAAGTGGGAAAGTGCGATGTTTGTGACTGATTTATTAAAAATCGCTGCTGAAAGCTCCATGGTCACACACACACACACACACACAACACAGTGACTGTCACACGAGCACACACACACACACACACACACACACACACACCGTCACATACACGATACACAACACAGTGACTGTCACACGAGCACATACAACACACACACACACACACACACACACACACACAACACAGTGACTGCCGGTCACACGAGCACACACACACACACACTCACATACACGATACACAACACAGTGACAGGCACACGTGCACATACAACACACACACACACACACACACACACACACACAATGACTGGTAAACGAGTACACATGGCAACAACAAAAGACACAAACACTGACTTGCACACGAGCACACTAGTACAGCACTGAACAACAACAAATCACACACACACACGCGCGCACGCACACACACACACACACACAGTGACTGGCAGTGACACGAGCACATACAGCAACAACAACAGACACACACATTTGCCGTCACACACTCTTCCCCCCTCCTCACCGCTAACCCCCTCCTCCTCCACCCTCTTACGCCCGCCCGCGCGCGCGCGCGCGCGCACACACACACACACACACACACACAGAGTGTGATGTTGGTATGAACTCAACCAGATCAGATTAGTCTTCGTTGGTATGGAGCCAAAAGCGGCGGGTCGGCGTGTGTTGTAACTGTTCAGAGAGAAAGAACTTGGTGTGGCTCAGCCACTTGTTGCTTTTGCACCCAGACTTGTTCATAGAAAGTGTTGCTCAGCCCGGTGCAATGGCGGGAACAAACAAACAAACAAAAGAACGCCGTCAGCTCAAGTCCACAGAGCTGCACAAGCTTGTCAAAACCAAAACGGAAACTGAAGACAGTGTGTGTACGAATGTCTGTCTGTCGGGCTGACGGACAAAAGTATGGTGTAACGTTTCCGTCAAAAGTATGAAGATGAACATGCTCTCAACCTTTTGCTCCCGAACACAATTTCAAGCCATGCAATGCTGTTTTGCGCTTCCAATGGGCTTATTAGGTATCATGATCTGATGTACAGAGGAACAATTCCCAAAAAAGTATGATATAGCTGTTTCCCCAGTTATTACAAAAAAAACAACAACAAAAACAAAAAAAGGAGAAAAAAACAAACAAAAAACATAAAAACATTACCGCAGTCAGTGGAGCTGACTATACCGGTAACGTTTGTCTGTCTATATTTCATTGCTGTTCTGAGAAAAAAAAAATCCTTTTGTATGGATAGCCTCTCGGAATTCTCTGCCAAATACACATTTCCAGGCTAGCTCTTTTCACTCTTAAATTTTGAAATAAAGAAACTTATTAAACATGCGCGAAGTGCAAACTGGAATGACAGAAGAGCAATGACTGCAACTGTATGTATGTGCAATGCAAAATATGTGTTATTGGCACTTATGGTACCGATGTGGTACGGGCGCACTTCACTCGGTCAGGAAAAGAACTGTACTTTTTCTGGTACTAGTATCTGACAAACTAGCACATCGGTATTGTCAGCACTACTTGAAGTAACAGAACGTACACTTTGATGAGAGTTTGTGAAGACAGCTCGAGAGTGGTTGCTTCGTTTTTGCAAATGACCTACATACTCTCAACTGGGATGCTACTTTATAATTTCACTGTAGATAAACAGATAAACTATATGCAACATGACGAAATTCTCACATAACTTACACTGGAAATAACAGACCGTGCACTTCGATGAGTTTGTGAAGATATATTAACTTTAATCAACTTAAGAGCTGTTGCTTCGTTTTGCAAATGACCTGCACTCTCTCAGCTGGGATGGTACTTTATGATTTCACTGTAGATGTACAGACAAATTATATGTAACCTTAGGACGATATTCTCATAAGGCTCCGTAGTGTATTAAAGTCCAAGATGTCACACCATAACAGCTGCTTTACGGATATTCTTTCTCACAAGGATGTGAAATTCCTGGGTATTAATTCGTGTTCCAAAGAGTTCGGTAAATGGCAAAATAAAATGCAATATCAATATACTGTGCACAAAAGACCATGCTATTGGTAGTGATTTCAAGTGTAACTGACAGATAGTTCCGTATATTATGGGTCCGTGTGATTCGATATTCCTTCCAACAGAGGTTTCCCTGGCGAAATACATTTGTAGTGATGACTGCCTGCAACACGTTATTTCCATGAATGACCATTGCCTATCAGATTATGGTTAGGTACGTTACAGCTGTCAATGACCTAATACCGCTATAGAATAATATCATTACGGGGACAATAACGTGATGGTTCCATATATGTAGACAATAGCTGTGCATCAGATCGTTAGACTTGTAAATATACACATTTGTGAAATGATGCGCTTACCGATATATTATACATAAACGGACATGGCATCCGATGCTTCTGAGTGTATATATATGGTGGTCATCTGTAAAACAATGCTCATGTGAGTGAATAATGACAGCAGGCTAAATGACACGGGGTTTCTGCAGATGACAGCTGTCGTGAAACTTCTGTCAGTGACACCAAAAAAAAAAAAAAAAAAAAAAAGCCTACGAAATGATTGCTTTTTAAAACGACAGGTGTTGATAATTTTTCCTTATTGACAAACGTGGCTTTTTCTAATCATTAAGAGAGGGTGCAGCTGTCACCATTTATGGGCCTGGTTGCTCTCGATGAAACTTCGGTTGTCACTGCTGACACTGTCACCGCGTATGTCTGATAAGGTGAAAGTCTTTCTGGATGTAGGTTCAAAACATACTGTTTATACTTTCATAGACAAACACATCGCAAGGGCCATTTCATGATCACAAAAACTACATTACAATTCTTATTCAGCGCCATACGGCAAGGGTTTACAATGCCGGGAGGTTATTGTACCAGGAGCATAATAATGCAAGTGTCTACGAACAGCGACACAGAGCAGCGCTGTGAGCCTTGACGCTCACCACGGGCAGTGGACACTCTCAAAGAAAACAGATACCCACCCGTGACCAGTAAACAACTGTGTACAAACCTTTTAATCCAGTTTCGACTGGCTCTTGATGATCGATCGTGCGCTCAGTCCGAGTGTTGTCGGCAGACGACTGCAGCAAAAAGCGTGTTTGTTAGAAATAAATTAATCTAAACCAGAACAGTAAATAAATAAACAAATGAATGAATGAATAAACAAATAAACAGAAAAAAAATAGAAAAAAGTAACTAAAATGCATCGATAAGCAAAACAAAACATTTTTTGTACAGTTTTCACTTAGTTGCGTCATATGCTGTAAGTATTACAGTGTGTTGCGATACGTTGCACTGCGATGTTCTGCACTGTTTTGCGCTGCGTTGGATTGCGTAGCCTAAATTGCTCGTGGCATTTGACCTTCTCCTTGAGAAAGTGTCGTAACACTAACTGAAAACTTGGATGCCAAATAATTTGTATTCCCGTTTGCCTCTACAGAAATCATGATTACCGAGCAGCACACACACCCACACACCCACGCCCACACCCACACATACACACACACGCACGCGCGCGCGCGCGCACACACACACACACATACACGCACACACACACGCACGTTAACTTCTGCTGTGACCATAATTGTTTATTGAAACCAACAATCACAAATCTTGTTGCTTGTTGAATGTTATCAATGGGATCAATTTTGAAATAAACAATTCACCAAGGGCCCCTGAATTACTGTTAGGCCTTGTGATCGCATCAAGCTCAGTTGTTCTCCCAAGCCTTCGGTAAATCCCGGCAAGCATATCATTTCAGTGCATTGCTGTTTCAAGATAATGATGGGCTTAATACAGGCTCAATACTCTTGAGTCTGTTTCCGTTCTATCATTGTAGAATATCGACCTGCATTAAATTTTCTGCTCTGTTAGTATTCTTATTGTTGTTGTTGTTGTTATGGTGGTGGTTGTTATTGGTACAATCATCACCACAACCCTTATCGTTATATATTCATTCAAATATTTATCAATACAAATGAATAGAAAAGTCTATAGCAATCCCTTCAGTTACAATTACAAGCGATTTGAACAGCTCACGAATTTGTCATTTATTACTGATTTAAGCGCTGGAAGCTTCCAAGATGAGACGCCGTACATCCATTCTCTGGTTGTTAGAAGCAGTTGCTGAATAAGTAGGTTTTTCATTTCCATTATGGTCGGGGATGTTACTATAGCGACAAAGTATACACTATAATTAATGATACCCCACCATTCTAGCCAGAGGTCTTACAAATGAATGGTAGGCTCTGCTTAGAATTCTTGTGCTGCTAAAAGTGTCTGACAATATTTTTTTTGTCTTTTTATTTTTTCCGTGTGATTTGTTATCACGTTATGCAGTCTTGCATGTACATACCGCACATAGTTAACAAGACATTACTGAAATCAAACCAGGCCATGACCTTCATTCGGGTTTCACCCTAAAATCATAGTTTTTGTTCAGTGGTGGTGGTGGTGGTGTGTGTATGTGTGTGTGTGTGTGCGTGTGTGTGTGTGTGTGTGTGTGTGTGTGTGTGTGTGTGTGTGTTTAAATGGAATAAACTCTTACAACATTATCTGTTTGCAACGGAGCAGACACCAAATTACAACATGATTCTTCCACCGGGGTGATACTCTGTTTCTTTCTTTCTTTCGTTTTTGAGGTGTGGGTTGGGGTTGGAGGTGTGTGACTATTTTCTACGAAATCAAGTCATCGAGACATTGTTTGCAGCACAGAAACAAAACACCGCCGGTCGGGGACCGCACAATCGTACTGTGCCACGTCAGTGGTGTTAGGTGATCAGACTCACTGAGCGTAGATAAGTATGCCTGTCGAGTAGCCCTACAGGTACACATGGTGAATTCTTTACCTTTTCAGCTGTTCTGAACTGAAGCCACCGAAGCGCAAGCATTAGAAAACAGCATTCAGGGGTCAGTCAGAAATGATTGACTTACCCTGCAACATGTCAGGCCTTTACATTCGATCATTCGACTACTTTCGACACACATTACGTGTCCAATGATATATAAAAGGAGCAGTGATAACAGGCCAAGCTACCGTTCCAAAAACATGGGAGTTACTGGTAAAACTGCGAAAGTGACCCATTTTACTTTTCCGGCCCTAACAGAGCCCCACTGACAACGAAGACACGTCTACACCATGGTCCACAGCTTCACCCCAAAGAAATCGGTGGGGTCCTTTAAGGTATAGGAACTGACAAATTCCGAAAAGCGCCATTCCCATCCAACTTAGCAATGCCTCACAAAAGATGCTCAAAATATATTAAAATACAGAGTCAAAACCGATTTTTATTTTTATTTATGCTAAAAAAATTTTTCATTTAAAAAAATTATAATGATGTGGAATACATTGAGTGATGGCCTAGAGGTAACGCGTCCGCCCAGGAAGCGAGAGAATCTGAGCGCGCTGGTTCGAATCACGGTTCAGCCGCCGATATTTTCTCCCCCTCCACTAGACCTTAAGTGGTGGTCTGGACGCTAGTCATTCGGATGAGACGATAAACCGAGGTCCCGTGTGCAGCATGCACTAAGCACACGTAAAAGAACCCACGGCAACAAAAGGGTTGTTCCTGGCAAAATTCTGCAGAAAAATCCACTTCATAGGAAAAACAAATAAAACTGCATGCAGGAAAAAAAAAGAAAAAAAAAAGGGGTGGCGCTGTAGTGTAGCGACTCGCTCTCCATGGGGAGAGCAGCCCGAATTTCACACAGAGAAATCTGTTGCGATAAAAAGAAATACAAATACAAATAGAAACACAAATACTAATTGTAAACTCAGACATGCATGGGAACTGAAAAAAAAGAGGTCCTGCACTGCAATTGCGTGTTGAGTTCTGGGACCTTAGCCAAATCAGCCGCCACAAAGTGACAATGAGATCAACAATAACACAGCACAACATGATACTATATTACAGGGTACAGGACAGGACACGGCGCACTGCCAATATGGGAAGACGTTGATAGGCAGACAGACAGACAGACAGAATCAGCTGCCACAACAGACACATACAATCATATATATATATATATATATATATATATATATATAGAGAGAGAGAGAGAGAGAGAGAGAGAGAGAGAGAGAGAGAGCATCGTCGACCATGACACTATAATATAGTATGACACAAGAGATGAACAACATAAAGCGGAAAGATCACATCCACTTTGACAGGAGCACAAGAGTTTAATAAACCAACCTTTAAAAAAAAACGAATGAATAATTATACAGGTACACATCACTACAGTTCAGTCCGACCATACTTGTCTCTCTCGTCTATCTATACTGAGGTATATAAATCATCTACCCACCAAAACAAACCTACCCACATACGTCCACATCTATTCCTGCAAAATCTAGTTTCGACCCGAAGCATTGTCAATATTAGACCCAGGCTGGACATTCAATGTTGTTGCTGCCATCTGTAGATGATGACTTATTTCATTGGCAAGCCACAATAGTGGGCCCGGTAGGTGATTCTGAAATAATTTTTTTTTAGGCATTTTTAATTTTTATTATTTGTGTTATTATTTTGATATTGTTGTTGTTGAAGTTGTTGTTATTGATAAAAAATAATATTATTATTAACACTATTATTGTTGTTATTATTATTATTATTTATTCCATGTTTTATTTGGTATGGTAACAGTTGTTGATACTGTATGACAGTGAAGAGTTCTGAGGTGATGCCACTAGTTCTAGTGTGTTGCAGGTTTTTATTTATTTATTTATGTAAGCTTATCTATTATTTATTCACCTTTATTTTATTTTATTTATTTATTTTTTTATTTTTTTAAATTTTTCCCAAGGCCTGACTAAGCGCGTTGGGTTACGCTGCTGGTCAGGCATCTGCTTGGCAGATGTGGTGTAGCGTATATGGATTTGTCCGAACGCAGTGACACCTCCTTGAGCTACTGAAACTGAAACTGAAACTACTGCCATCACCAAAATGATAAATGGGATGCAACGACATACGGTCATTGCCTTCACCTTCGGTTCACTTCTGCCAAAACAAAGCTACGTTCCGAAAAAAAGGAGCTCGGGTAGACTCCAGGAGGCAGAGTGAAGGTGCCTGTGGAGGCGAGGTCGTCACATGAACGACCGTGAAGGCAACATCCTCTCACCGTATGGAATCAATTCGGTGACCTCTCACCTCGTTGAGTGAGGGTGCATGCACAATGAAGGGTTACCCAGGTCGAATCGCATGGACAACAAACGTTATGCACACGCCCGCCGGCATCGGCCCACGCACGCACACGCACACTCGCGCACCCACTGCACGCATGCAGACACACTTGCGCACACACGTATGCAGACACACACTCGCGCACTGCACACAAGCATGCAGACACATACCCAGGCATGTAGGCCTACATCACTCACACACACACACACACACACACACACACAGACACACACACTTTCTCTCTCTCTCTCTCTCTCTCTAATAAAGATTTGGTTTTGTCTTGTCTTGTCACACACACACACACAAACACACACACACACACACACACACACACGTGCCTGTGCGTCTTCATTCTCGCCTGCTGCCCTCGGCTCAATCTCAAGTTGCACAGCTGTGACGTGTAAGATTTTATAACGATGGCTCACAGACACGTGTCGATATCAATGCCTGCGTATGACACATGCTCCCAATGGTAATTACATTACACAAGTCTTGAGTCTTGTGTCAGAGGGAGGAGGGCCGAGAGTAAGTGGGGCATTCATTGTCAAACACTGAAACAAGATTCTCCCGCTCTCTTTTTGACATGGACTCACAATCAGACCCACGTAATTAATTGCAATGAGAAATCAAGACATACTATATGGTCGTGCTCCGAAGATGTTCTCATGAGATTGACACAGTGAGAAACCGATACTGTAGCCTACAGACTGCCATGGCAGTGAGAGAGGGAACGGGGACTCCGCAGCTGGTTTACTCTGTCCGCAAGCGAAGTCCGCAGAACGATGACATAAAACTTGACCTGCCGTGACCTACTTTTTATACGCATGTCTGGTGACCGTGTGACATTTTTTGGAGGTCAACGACAACGGTTCGTAGCGGTGGTGCTGTTGTAGGACGACAGAACAACTGTCGGGAGCGATGAGGGGCAGAGGCCAAGGTGGACTGAGTGGAAAAACAACATCATCCCCAAGCTAGAAAGACCCTCCGGCCGGTGAAAGCTTTTGTGTAGCTGACAGGAATAGCAATGCAGCAGCATGGCTTCGTTGTAGTCGTGTGTGTGTGTGTGTGTGTGTGTGTGTGTGTGTGTGTGTGTGTTGTGGGGATGGGTTGTTTGCTTCTTTATGTTATGTGTGTGTGTGTGTGTGTGTGTGAGTACGTGTGCATGTGTGTGTTTGTGTACTGTGCGTGAAAGCATTAATTTTATTCTTAGCCCACCAAAGCCCTACACGTCAAAATGTCTCTATCTTTCATTAATATCTCTCTTTCTGTGTGCTTGCTCTCTCTCTCTCGCGCGCGTGTGTGCATGTGTGTGTGTGTGTGTGTGTGTGTGTGTGTGTGTGTGTGCGCGCGCGCTTGAGCTGTATTTAAGACTGAAAGTGTGAGATACTGAGAGATAGAGTGTGTGTTGGTGAGTGGTGTAACGTGTGTATACTTTACTGATAACAATTTCGGATTTTTTTGTATATTATAGATTCTGTACACCTGACAAAGCCCGGAGCCACGCCCGTTCCTTTTTAATACCCACACATTACGACCTTTATCTCATCAACAAGCTCATTAGTGTTCACGCTCACGCATCTTGTAATTTGCCCGCTAACACAGGCACAGACACACACGACCCGGGGTCCAATACATTAACTGTTTTATATCAGCATAACATTAGTTGGCAATGTTTACTATACCGTACTCTACATATTGAACTGCTCGCGAGTCCAACATACATACGCTTTTTTTTTTTTTTCCCCAGTATGATAACGACAGATAACTACTGTATCGAATTGTATACACTCACAAGTCCAATGTACAAACGCTTTCAAGTCGATTCAAGATCAGTGAATCTGACAACAGACACTACTTAAAAAGCTGCCGTACTGTGCTGTACTGCATTGTACTGTTATGTATTGTACATTATGTAATGCTATGGGTCCGAGTCTTATTCGCTTTTTATTTTCTGTTTTCTGTCTCTCTCTCTCTCTCTCTCCCTCCCCCTCCTCCCCTTCTCTTTCTTCATGGATGATGGACATCATCTGTGGCTCAGACAAAAAGGGGGGGGGGGAATGCCACTCAGTGGTATGCACGTTGTACACGTGTAGTACATACATCAGGCATTCTTTCTCTCAGTCGCTGCCTGTTGTTTATACAGGCCTTTGTTCTCGGCTGTCAGGAGTAAGGCACAAGCCAAGCGAGGATGCGGGCACAGGCGTGGCACTTCATCAATTAATCGTGACGGAGAACTTGTGTTGATGTTGGCAACGCATGAAGCTCAGGGCATACTACATGATGCAGCACGTCGGTCTTTTTTAATGGGAGCTGTGCTGAAATAGTACTGGGGGTGGGGGGCGAGCGGGGAGGGTCTTTTTTAATGGGAGCTGTGCTGAAATAGTACTGGGGGGGGGTGGAGGGGGAGGGTCAGGAGAGGGGAAGGGGGTCAGAATGTGTGTGTGTGTGTGTGTGTGTGGCAGTGTGTGTGTGTGTGTGTTTGTTTGAGATAGTCCGTGTCGGGATGTGTGGTGTGTGTGAAGTAGGGGAGTGTGGGAATGAGTCTGGAAAATGTGTGAGGGGTGGAGGCTGGGTGCGTGTGTTTGCAGTAACAATAGTGTATATATATATATATATATATATATATATATATATATATATATATGTGTGTGTGTGTGTGTGTGTG
>NC_134893.1:5650716-5663216 GCF_041734735.1 Babylonia areolata | reverse complement strand
TATACAACTGTATCAACGCCTTCTATTTTAACACACAACTTGCTAGACGTCGTTTCCTTAAAACCAATGAAATATGAGTGCGACTCATCATGCAGTTTGCTATAATAAGAACTGTGGTGATCTTACTCTTCGATTTCCGTACGGAGACAGTGGGGACGACTTCCTTTATGTCAGAGTGGATCAAGGCATCGAAAACTGAAGGCGGTGGATCTGGTTTTAAGGTGGTGAGATAAGATAATGAAGAAGACTGAGAAGATGCACAGAATAAGATACAGCAAGACACCGAGGTGGGGCAATATGAAACAGAAGACAATGTGAAATTAAATCCAAAACAAAACGCTTATCGTGGTAATGACAAGCCTCCCCATCCTTTTCACACACCAACGCGCCTGCGCATATATGCACACTCACACACTGCTGAGAAAATAACGAGACAGAAGCAACAATACTGACCACCATTTTAAACATCGCAATGAAATAATTCTCTCTCTCTCTCTCTCTGTGTGTGTGTGTGTGTGTGTGTGTGTGTGTGTGTGTGTGTGTGTGTGTGTGTGTGTGTGCAACATTGCACAGTCTATTTTGTAATCCTCCACCCTTCATTTTTCTCTCAGCAAATTTACCCAAATATTTCTGAACACATACACTCTCTCTCTGTCTCTCTCTGTCTCTCTCTCTCTCACTCTCGTATGTTCACTTGATGAAGAATGGTTCTGTTTACAGTATTCGTAAACTATGCATTTACATATTTAATGCCCTGAAGATACGACAGGAATTCTGTGACAACAATGATGAAAGTTAGAATTAATTTACTATGCACGAGAAGCACTTTTGTTCTACAGGTTAAGTTAGTACGTATTTTACATTTTGTTGTGGCTGAGTGATCACCATATTGTGTACTTTTGACCTCTTTCTTGGGGCCGGAGGCCTGGAGATTAAAGTTTTGTTCTTGTTCTTGTTCTCTCTGTCTCTCTCTCACGCACACACACACATCAGTGCCACTGAGCTCTCAAGAAGGTCGACCAGTACAGCTTTTTAGTGAAACACTACTACACAATGACATGGTCCACAAACCAGCGAAGTGGTCATTCTGGTAGTACAGGGAGAGCGCCGATCAATGTTTGTTCTGTAACAAGCGCTGACCTACACTGGGGTCATGATGACACACTCCGCGCACCCCTTCACACCATTCACCCCCCCCCCCCCCCGCACGCACATACAAGGGGGAGCGAACGAGAGACAGACAGACAGAGAGATAGAGGGAAAGAGAGATGGGAGCAAAAGCCAGGCCTCACAAGCATAACTATCATGTATACATTTTACTCTCTCTCTCTCTCTCTCTCTCTCTGTGTGTGTGTGTGTGTGTGTGTGTGTGTGATAGAGAGTCAGAGACAGACAGCCAGAGACCAAGAGATAGAGCTTGCTCATTTTGCCGAACTTATCAGGCCAGAAACGTGGGTTTGCAGCTCACTTAACAACATACTCACAGACAGAAATGCAGACACACAGACAGAAATGCAGACACACAGACAGAAATGCAGACACAGACAGAAATGCAGGCAGAGTAAGCCGTATGTCCTTCCCAATACAACGTGTAAGAAGAAACCAACAAAAACAACAAAACAAGACAAAATAACAAAATAAAACAACACCTAACAGGTACGTATGTCTCAGCACAGGTCAGGACTTGCCACACAACTCTCGCGTGTGCCCCAAGGAATCAAGCATACGTTAACCGCTATTTTTACACACGGTGTAAATGTTACTATCTTTCCATTTATTAGCATCAAAATATTAAGAATGTGAGAATGATTAATGACAGAAATTGTACGGTCCGGATGCTTGCGACTACATTTGTATCACACTGAGAGAGAGAGAGAGAGACAGAGACAGAGACAGAGACATAGCGAGAGAGGGGTGAGGGAAGAGACGCAGACTGACAGGCAATGAGAGACAGGCTGAGCTTCAAAAATAATTACAAAGGACATGCCACATCGTTCCCCCCCCCCCCCCTTTTTAATTTTTTAATTATTTTGTATTCGTTTATTCATTGTTGAATAATGACTTGGCCATCAAAATGACGCTCAAATCCTTCTTTCACCTTTTGACACAACGATGCATGTGTAACAAAAGCGAACTCGTGCGTCACCAGGGACCTGCAGACATTGATTTTTCATGTTAACCACCACCATCACCCCATCCTTCCCCTTCCTTCCCCCCCCCCCCCCTAACATTTCCCTTTTCCACCCCTCCAACTCTTTTCGATACGCATTTCGAACCAACTTCCCTGACCTCGCGGATACGGACATGCCTCAAAACGACCGGTTTACGAGCAACAGATAAACAGGACCGCTGTGAAAATCTTTAACGCGTTCCTCTCGTGGGAACATTTTGGATTTTGAGGAAAGCCAAGTCACCTCTCATGTTGTTTCCCAGTTCGTTAATTCTCCTTTCCTTTGATGTCTCCACTTTTCCTGGTGGTGGCTTTTCGCGTGCTCGTTTGATGACTCGATTTGCCGATCTCGCACGCCGCGCGCGTACGCAGTGAATGCACGCGCACACGCACACGCACAAAACTATATACATTGCTTTCGCCATCCCTTACCTTCCCACCCAGAACAACATCCATCGACTCTTTTTTTTTTCTTTTTTTCCCCAAGAAATAGAGAAATAGATCTAGAATGGTAATTGGTGGCAGAGTCTATCGATGCAGACGACTACACATAATTATATCTTTTTGAATGTATAATTTTTATTGCTGTCTTTCAGTAAGAACTTTGTCATTGTTGTGCATTTGTACTATGCGATGCAAGTTGGTATGTTTTCAGATGTGGTATTTTCGACGCGACTTCAAAGCTTCCATGCATGCATCGGATCTCTATATATTGCCTACTAAAAAAAAAAAATAAAAAAAAATCTCTTCAGCGTTGGAAGGTTGCATCACTCGGGTTGACTTGTTTCTGGTCGTTGTAACTCGGCTATTTAGATACCCGTATAGTGCACTCCATTTTCAGGGTGAGTACATAAACCACGACATGAATTGTGGTCACTACCGCGTTTGATCGTCTGCATGAGCGCACTTGTATGCATAAGGGTTTAAAGAACTAATAAGAAAGAAAAGTGTATTTCGCTTATTGCTGTTTGAAAACTTTTTCTTTTCTTTGTGACAGTGTGTGTGTGTGTGTGTGTGTGCCATTGGCAGCAGTGCAAACAAAGAAGGAAGAAAATGAGAGAAACCCAGTGACGCCTGCAACAGTCAGTGTTTACTATATAAAACGTTTCGACTTTCCCATGGTTACATGGTTCGTGAAGTTCCAAGTTCGAGTCTAGGCATCGCGTGTTGGGTTGGCTGTGGGGAATTTTCCGCTTGATCTCCCAGGTTAACGTGTGCTCAGACCCGCTAGTGCTTTAAACCCCCACTGTGTGTACACGCAGATTAAACACATTATTGATCCCGTAATCTCTGTTGGCGGTGGGTAGGTTATGGAAACACGAAGATAGGTATACTATACCAAGCATGCACTTACAAAAACTGAGTATGGGACAACCGCCGTGGTAAGCTTCTCGAACTGACGACCGCATGGGAAGGTGGGGGTCCGTACCCTGTAACAGGAATGATCATGGGTGCTTTTTTTTTTTTTTTTTTTTCCCGGCCAGTAGCTGGCGCCTGCACCCAGAACTTAGTATGCTGTGTTCACAGATGTGTAGACTGGTAATCTCAGCACCCACTTTTACCGGCCATTTCACGGATGAGTCTTTGGGAGTGTTGTTTAAGTTCGTGACCAACACTGCAGGTGTCCATATCTTTCAAGCCTGTTTGAGGAAGAAGAAGAAGATAAAGATGATGATGATGATGATGATAACGACGATGTTGAAAGTGGAATGGGGGATTATATGATGAAAATTTTAAAAAAAGAAGAAAAAAAAAGAAAGAACGTACAAATGAATGAACAAAAAAAAAAAAAAAAAAAAAAAAAAAAGGACAAGACACAAAGACCAGAAAAATAACACGGGAAACAGTGTTGAAAAGAAAGAGAAGCAAACAACAAAGCCAATAACTGGACATGCGAAATTTCCTACCTTATAAGATGCCCCACATTACTAACTGTTCCGACGCTCTGTCCGGAAAATTGTACACATGTAGTAATATCGACGCCCCAGCAACAATGGGTTTAACATGTGTGTGTGTGTGTGTGTGTGAGTGCGTGTGTGTGCGTGTGTGTGTGCGTGCGTGCATGCATGCGTGAGTGTGTGTGTGTGTGTGCGCGCGCGCACGCGCTTGTGTATGTGTAAGTGTGTGCGTATGAGTGACACGTGGAATTCTCCTTCTCATTCTGCTTCAACTTCGATCGAGGTTCAGAACGACCGAGGGAGACAATGGGCAGATAGATGATGCGGGTGTAACCGCAGAGTTTTTCATGTTTTGCCATCCCGTCAGCGTACGTTGTACACTGAATCAATAGAGTGACGGGGCTTTCAACGATCTAGTGAGTTAATTAGTTAAATTATGTAAGATGCTGGTTAGCCTACCAGTCACAGTTTATATTTGTCGCTGGTTATGTTAGTTGATGCAGTTGGTTAGTCGGGTACAGTGAAGCAAATTAGGTGGTTATAGTCAGTTAGTTTGGTGAGTTATTTTGTCAATGTGGAGTGATGGCGTAGAGGTAACGCGCTCGCCTAGGAAGCGAGAGAATCTGAACGAGCTGGTTCGAATCACGGCTCAGCCGCCGATATTTTTATCCCTCTCCACTAGACCTTGAGTGGTGATCTGGACGCTAGTCATTCGGATGAGACGTTAAACCGAGGTCCCGTGTGCAGCATGCTTTTAGCGCACGTAAAAGAACCCGCGGCAACAAAAGGGTTGTTCCTGGAAAAATTCTGGAGAAAAATCCACCTCGTTAGGAAAAACAAATAAAACTACACGCACGGGGGGGGAAAAAAAGGAAAAAAAAAAAAAAAAAAAAAGGGTGGCGCTGTAGTGTAGCGACGCGCTCTCCCTGGGGAGAGCAGCCCGAATTTCACACAGAGAAATCTGTTGTGGTAAAAAGAAATACAAATACAAATGATATATCTGTATATAAATACAACACAACATGCATCAAAATAACACACACAGACACACACAGACACACACACTTTGTTGTTGTTGGTTGATGAATGTTGTTATATTTCGTTGCCAGACAAGATCAGTAGGTTTAATTGTTTGTCGATTGCTTATGCTCCCACCTCATCCCCCACCCCACCCCAACACACATCTACCTCCATTCTTTTTGCCTCTTCCCCTCGCTCTTTCTTTCCTCTGTGTGTGTGTGTGTGTGTGTGTGTGTGTGTGTGTGTGTGTGTGTGTGTATGTGTGTGTGTGTGTGTGCGTGTGTATGTGTGTGTGTGTGTGTGTGTGTGTGTGTGTGTGTGTGTGTGTGTGTGTGTGTTTCTTCGTCGTCTCTCTCTTTCTAATGATAATTTCCTCCCCTTCTCTTCCTTGTCTGTACGTTTTCCTATCAGTCCGTCCGTCCGTTCGTTCATCACTCTGTCTCCTATTATTCTATCTCTTTATCTAACACTTTGCATCCTTCGTCCCTGCCCCCTCCCCCCCCTCTCCCAACACCCCTCTCCCCCCCACCCCCCGCCCCCCGCCTCCTCCTCTCAGTCTTCCTCTCTCTTTGTCTCTCGCTTGCCTGTCTTTTTTTTTATGTTTCTTCTGTCTGTCTGTCTGTCTGTCTGTCTGTCCGTTCATCTCCCCGTCAGACTTTCTCCCTCTCCTGGTTCCCTTCCCGTCAGTTGCTTCTGCACACCAGTTTTTTTCTGTTTTTATTTTATTTTATTTTTATTGTTTTTCTTGTTTGTTTTTTTTGTTTTTGTTTTTTTTTAATCGATTTCCTCCGCTTCTCTGACATTTTGTAGATAATTTCCTGGTGGTTCTCCCCCCTCACCTTCCCCCCCCCCCCTCTCTCTCTCTCTCTCCTCTTTCCTATCTCCTATCTCCCCTTGTCTCTATGTTTGCTTCTCTCTTTATCTCTGTCCTGTCTCGTGTCTTTCCAGGATCATTATATTACTGTCGACCCGTCTCTGTTTTCTACGTACGGTCTGCCTTTCGTTCATGGAAGATGGCTACCGTTCTGCTGGTATCTCTCTGTCACTTTCACATAATGTCATTCATGTGTAGCATTCATGCTAGGGTTTTGTTGTTGTTTTTCCCTCGGTGTGTGTGTGCGTGTGTGTGTTAGTGTGTGTGTGTGTGTGTGTGTGTGCGTGTGTGTGTTACTCGCTTCCGTTCCGTACAGATGTGAGCGATGTTGTGTCTCTCAGTTTGACGCTGTGTTATACTCGTACATTATACCTGTATTAAGTATAACTACATTTATATGCGTACATGTTTGTGTGTCTCTTAGAACAACGGCAGATGTGTAAGTCGGCCAAAGTGCTAATATCTTCACCGTTGGAAAATAAAGATTCATTCATTCATTCATTCATTCATTCTCTCTCCATTTAATAACGACCTCTCTCTCTCTCTCTCTGTGTCTCTCTCTTCTCATTTCTGTCAAGCTCATGATCTCGATCTCTCTCTCACTCTGTACATTGTTTCATTCGTTATGAAGCATTTGTTTTGTACTTTGCCAGTAAACCTTTCGTTCCCTGTCTTTCATTTGATATGAAAACTTTTTTTTATTTTTTTATCACGGCTTCAATGACTGAAGAATGGATTCCCTGCCCTGTTTTTTTTTTTTTTTTTTTTTTTCCTATTCTACATTCACACAATACACTGTTCACTTTGCTAAACTGGTCAACACCCCTATCAGGAGGTGGGGGGTGGGCGGGGGGTGAGCGGTGGGGGGTGAGGGGGGTGAGGGGGGGAGGGGGCGACTTCAGTGAAGGATTGATGTCTCAGTTCCTGTTTACCAGAATTACCTCCGTGAAACTGACCACTCCACGATACTCATGATGGGCCAACCAAGAGTGACCCCCCTTCCATATATATTGTGCCTGTCTCCGTGGACCTGCAAGAGACAGAGAGAGAGAGAGAGAGAGAGAGAGAGAGAGAGAGACAGACAGACACACAGACACACAGACAGAGAGAGAGAGGGTGTGTGTGTGTGTGTGTGTGTGTGTGTGTGTGTGTGTGTGTGTGTGTGTTTCACATATAAGAATTAGAGAAATATCCTATTCGCCTTGTTCTTTAAAATGTTATTCTGACTGTTCAAAACTTTTCATATGGACCTTTTCCCTTCAGTTTACTTTCGTGCCGATTCCTGGATTCGCGTCTCTCTCTCTCTCTCTCTCTCTCTCTCTATATATATATATATATATATATATAAATCGAGAAAACTTCTATACTGAGACTGTATCAAACTTTTTAAGGTCTTTTTTTTTCCTTCAAACTTTTGTGAAGTCTACACAGACTGAAGAATTGATTCCCTACTGTCGTTTCCATCTGCTTTTCAGTTTTGTTTTGTTCTTGCGTTTTCTGCTGAACGTTCTGATTTTTTAAATAAAATATTTCATTATTTCAATTGTTGTGTTCACTTCGTTTCGGATTTTTTTCTTAATGTGCAGAGCGTGTATAAAATCTGTATCCTTCTGTTAAAAAGAAAAAAAAAAAGACTTAATCTGTACGCTTTCAGGTGTTTTTGTTTGCTTGTTTGTTGTTTGTTTTTGCTTTGTTTCGTTTTGTTTTTCTTTCATTCTATTTCCATCTTTCATTGAAAAAAAATCTGTAATACTAATTTTCGAGTGACACAAAAACTTATAATGAAATCAAATGCATGTATTAACATTAAAAGAGGAGAAGAAAAATTTTTTTCCATTTGTCCAAGCGTGCAGAAAACTGTTCACTGATCCTAAAACATTTAACCACTGTGATGCGTCAGACGTGCAAGAGTTTAACTCATTCAGTACGGCCAGTCCTCTCTTCTCCTCTACGCAGACCCCTCGGGTGTCCAGTGGGTGTCTGAATGACCCAACCTTTAGCTTCCGTCGTCAGAATTGTGGTATTCTTTGTCAACATTCACGTGTTCAGTATAAGAGCCTTCCGCTTGCAATATTTTGATGATGGTAATTGGGGTGAAACGCTGTTAACGTCGTCTCTTTCGCCGTTCGTATGGAGAGAGTTAACGATCCTTCACTCTTTGTGGCACCCATGTTTGTTGGAAAGTGCCGGGCCAAGCAGACACTGAGGCCACACTACAACCACTAAGCAGCCAACGTTTAACAACATATCAACAACAACAACAACAACAACAACAAGAACAACAACAACAGAGGGAAATTGTTTTTGCTGTGTGGTTTCACTGGTCTAGTTATGTAAGCAGCTATACATGACGTTCTTCACACACACACACACACACACATACACACACACACACACCTATATATATATATCAGACACGCCCTTTCCTACGACATGCGTCCCTTCGCCACGCTGACAACACAGCATCGTCCTTCAAAGCTACAAGCAAAGAAGCCGTTTCCGGTGTCTCTTCTCCCCCCCCCCCCCCCCCCCCCCCCCCCCCCCCCCCCCCCCCCCCCTTCAAATCCGTCTTTTCCTGTGACCTCGTTCTAACAAGGATCTTGTTTTCAGACCGACCTCTCCCTCTCCATCACTCCACCTCACCCCCAGACACACCCACACACACTTCCGTCTCCGGTGTTGCATGCGCAGACGGGCGCAATAGCCGAGTGGTTAAAACGTTGGACTGTCAATCTGAGGGTCCCGGGTTCGAATCACGGTGATGGCGCCTGGTGGGTAAAGGGTGGAGATTTTTACGATCTCCCAGGTCAACATATGTGCAGACCTGCTAGTGCCTGAACCCCCTTCGTGTGTATATGCAAGCAGAAGATCGAATACGCACGTTAAAGATCCTGTAATCCATGTCAGCGTTCGGTGGATTATGGAAACAAGAACATACCCAGCATGCACACCCCCTGAAAACGGAGTATGGCTGCCTACATGGCGGGGTAAAAACGGTCATACACGTAAAAGCCCACTCGTGTGCATACGAGTGAACGTGGGAGTTGCAGCCCACGAACACAGAAGAAGAAGAAGAAGAAGAAAAAAAAAGTTGCATGCGCAGATAATATTCACACATGCATGAACAAATTACAAAGACTTTTATCTTTTTATGTCAAAAAGTAAGAAACCGAAAACGCAATCTTTTTTTTTTCCTTGGCTGAAACTGCATACGGTTTAACAGAAAGTCATCTGTGATTTAATTTGCACATGTGGGCATGGATTAGAACAAATACGATGCTGAAAGTAAAGACTGACTATGACTGCAACGGGTGAGGGAGGGTGAGGGGAGGGGAGGGGGGGGGCATAGGGGTGGGGGGTGACGGTGGCGGGGTTTGCGTACAGGAGAAGAGCTGGTGGTTTTGGCTCTGGGCCGTCTGCCTAAAGCCAGCTGACTTCATGTCGTCGTCAGACAGATGATTCCACTCCTCTGTTGTTCTAATATAGGAGTTCTTATATTGTTCAGTATTTGATGGTGGCACAACGAAACATCTGCTGTGTTTTGTTGCTGAGCGTTCAACGATGTGTTGTGTGATACAGTCCCTGTAGTGTCTGGGCTGTGCACGATGCTTGTTTTCTCCACGTGGCTTTGAAAAGCTGTCTGGTGGCAGTGCTGCCACCCACCCCTCAACCACTAGACTGAAGAAGGTCAGCCTGAGGCCTGGACGTTTGTCTTGGAGGCTCTGGAGCTGGAGGCCCTGCAGCATGGTTCATACTGCCCCTCTCCCTGCAGCATGGTTATCATACTGCCCCTCTCCCTGCAGCATGGTTGTCATACTGCTCCTCTCCCTGCAACATGGTTATCATACTGCCCCTCTCCCTGCAGCATGGTTATCATACTGCCCCTCTCCCTGCAGCATGGTTATCATACTGCCCCTCTCCCTGCAGTATGGTTATCATACTGCCCCTCTCCCTGCAGTATGGTTATCATACTGCCCCTCTCCCTGCAGCATGGTTATCATACTGCTCCTCTCCCTGCAGCATGGTTATCATACTGCCCCTCTCCCTGCAGCATGGTTATCATACTGCCCCTCTCCCTGCAGCATGGTTATCATACTGCCCCTCTCCCTGCAGCATGGTTATCATACTGCCCCTCTCCCTGCAGCATGGCTGTCATACTGCCCCTCTCCCTGCAGCATGGTTATCATACTGCCCCTCTCCCTGCAGCATGGTTATCATACTGCCCCTCTCCCTGCAGCATGGCTGTCATACTGCCCCTCTCCCTGCAGCATGGTTGTCATACTGCTCCTCTCCTTGCAGCATGGTTGTCATACTGCTCCTCTCCTTGCAGCATGGTTGTCATACTGCCCCTCTCCCTGCAGCATGGTTATCATACTGCCCCTCTCCCTGCAGCATGGTTATCATACTGCCCCTCTCCCTGCAGCATGGCTGTCATACTGCCCATCTCCCTGCAGCATGGTTATCATACTGCCCCTCTCCCTGGAGCATGGTTATCATACTGCCCCTCTCCCTGCAGCATGGTTATCATACTGCCCCTCTCCCTGCAGCATGGTTATCATACTGCCCCTCTCCCTGCAGCATGGTTATCATACTGCCCCTCATACTGCCCCTCTCCCTGCAGCATGGTTATCATACTGCCCCTCTCCCTGCAGCATGGTTATCATACTGCCCCTCTCCCTGCCCCTCTCCCTGCAGCATGGCTGTCATACTGCCCCTCTCCCTGCAGCATGGTTATCATACTGCCCCTCTCCCTGGAGCATGGTTATCATACTGCCCCTCTCCCTGCAGCATGGTTATCATACTGCCCCTCATACTGCCCCTCTCCCTGCAGCTTGGTTATCATACTGCCCCTCTCCCTGCAGCATGGTTATCATACTGCCCCTCTCCCTGCACCAGTAGTCCCCTGCTATGAAGCAGGCAGCACGATGCTGGACGCGTTCTAGTCTGTCGATGTCACCTTGATGGTATGAATCCCATACAATCGCACCATATTCAATGATGGATCTGACGAGGGCGATGTATGTTGTTCTCTTACGGTGTGTGGGACAGTGATGAAGATTCCGTCACAAGAAGCCTAGGGTGATGTTGGCTTTCTTGGTGGTGTGCGCGACATGGTCGTGTCATTTGAGGTCGTCAGGTATCAGGACGCCTGAGTGTGGGTTTTTGTACACTCCCTGCAGAATTTCGTTGTTAAAGCCGTCGTCTTCTGAGTTCTTCATGTTGAGGACATAGTACTTTTTTTTTATTTTATTTTTTTAGTTGAACTTCATTCCCCAGATGTTGCCCAGACTTGTAAGTGCTTGAAATCTTCTTGTAGTGTGACGTGGTCTTGAAAGCTCTTGATCTCCCGGTACAAAAGAAAGTCATCTGCAGATAGTCTACAATGGGATTTAACTGTCGATGGCATGTCGTTTAGGTAGTACAGGAAGAGCAGGGGTCCTAGGACAGTACTCTGGGGTACTCTGATTCCACCCTGACTTGTTCGGAGGTCTCGCCTTCAAGAACCACTGTCATAGTCCTGTTTGTCTGGAAATGTTTAATCCATCTGTGCGTTGTCCCTTTGACGCCGCAGTGGAAGGGTCTGTGGTGTTGCTTCTGGTCAGGGACAGTGTCAAACACCTTACTGAAGTCAATGATGGCCGGGTCTACCTGTGCTCCATTGTCGTAGGACTGTGTGAGGTCGTGAGCGGTGGTGAGTAGTTGTGTTCAACAGGAGAAACCTGCTTTAAAGCCGTGGTTTCGGTCCGACAGGACTTTGTGCAGGTCGAGGTTCTGGTGCGGGTGATGGCAGACGATGTGCTCCAGAAGTTTGCAGCAGGCAGACGTGAAGGAAATAGGACGGTAGTTTTCCGTCAGGTGTTTGTCACCGTCTTTGAAAACAAAGAAGACGTTTGCTGTGCGTCAGTCCTGGGGAAGTTTGCCTGTGTCCAGTGAGCTTTGAAAAATGTCTCTCAATGCTGGTGCAATCGCATCTGCACAGTTCTTCAATACTTCAGTAGTGCGTTGGGTAGGTGGTCAGGCCCAGAGGCTTTGGCTGGATTGGTGTTCTTCAACAGCTTGAGCACACCTCGGGTGTCCACTGTTTTGTCTTGTATATCTGGATGTGATGGTTTGTCAATGGGGGGCAGTGGTGCGCCATCCACTTCTTTGGTGAAAACACCTTTGAACTGTTGAAGCAAGATCTTTGCTAGTTCTCTTTGTGACACTGATCAAATTTCCGTTCCGTTCCGTTCCCATTTGTATTGTAATGGTGTTTATGTAGACATACGGTCCCAGTACCTGTACAACATAGCTAATAACTCCAAGCAAACGCCAACCTCAACCTCCTCTCTCTCCTGTAGCATTTGTTTGGTAAGCTCCCAAGGTCTCTAAGCACAGGTCAGATATCTGCCCCTCCACAACCAGTCGCCCCATATATACTTACCAACATACTTTTTTTTTTTCTCTTTGTTCAGCAGATGTGATGCAGCTTTGTACTGACCATAAACTCACCGGTGGTTTCAACAGAATATCATCCATGATTAAGAAAAAAAAAGTC
>NC_134893.1:5643216-5645716 GCF_041734735.1 Babylonia areolata | reverse complement strand
TGTTGTCAGTAAATTTACTCTGTAGCCAATCTGTCGCTTTCAGTCTGAACATTCAGAGAGACACAGAGAGAGAGAGAGTTGCGTTGGGAGCTCTTTGTACTAAGTTACGGTAAACTATTCGAACCCAAAAGGTTGAAAACTGAAGAATGTAAAGACTTCTTCTTCTGCGTTCACTCGTATGCACACGAGTGGGCTTTTACGTGTATGACCGTTTTTACCCCGCCATGGAATGTAAAGACAAGTACTGAGATCAGAAAGAGACAGAGACAGACACACAAACAACTGACTCAGTGACAGACAGAGGCAGAGATAGAGGGTCCCGGGGGCAGGGGAGGGGAGGGGAGGGGAAGTCAGGGTGTGACTCTCAGTCTTACATGTTACGTCAAATCAAGGCATGAATACTTTATTGTCCCAATGAGAAAATGATTATGGTAAACTATTCAACTGAGCCATAAACTGAGCCGTGAAACAGATATCCGAGTCAGCGGTGGGCCCAGGGAGACACACAACTGAGAGAGAGAGAGAGAGAGAGAGTAGGGTCACGGCTGAGTTAAGGAAACTAAGAAACTGGTGGAAGAAAGAGAGAAAGGCCAAGAAGTCGTGGTAAGCTATTCTGGGGGAGAAGAAACTTGAAATATAATGGGGAGACACTCAACTGAGAGACAGACAGACAGACAGACAGACAGACGGACAGACCGTGGCGGACAGACAAACAGACAGAGACAGATAGAGACAGAGGGAGCCGCAAGGAAAACTTGGCGAGATAAGAATTATTGGGACAAAACAGGAAGAGTGAGATAGAAAAGGTCAACAAGTTATGGTAAACTATTTTGGGCAAAAACTTGAAATCGAATGGCGGGGAAACTGACATGAAGAAGCCAAAGAAAGACAGTAAAACAAAGGCAAATAGAGAGACAGTAAAACAAAGGCAAACAGAGAGACAGAAGAAACTGACTACTATTCAAGGCAAATGCTTGAAAACTGACGAACGAAAGTGTCAGTGACTTACAAATCATGGTCAATTTCTTCAGCCGGTGGCTTGAATTATGGGATGCCGGGACTTGAACTCAGTGATGAAGGAGACAACAATTTCTGTGATAATTCCAAGTTTTGTACAGCAATTTCATATTCAGACTCAAATGTCGTGGCGCTTTAACACTGACAAGACAATATAAAAATCTTCTTGCACAACTGAGAGTATGAGAAATTATGGTGTCTGTGTTCAGTGTATTTCACACGGGCAAACAAGCTCCCTGACAATGATATGCCTGTCTTTGTTTGCCCCAACTGTCAGCGAACATTAATTTTCGTGCGCAGATTGGACTATTCAGCCATCTGCGCATTCACAGATAGATTCATGAGTATCACCCCCTCACACACACACACACACCACCCTCCCCCCATCCCCCAGCTGGATGACAACGATGGTCATCATCGATCTCGATGGACACACACCATTTCAGTTGATAATAATAATAATAATGGTATTTATATAGCGCTGGATCTTGTGCAGAGACAAATCAAAGCGCTTTCGCACCAGTCATTCACACGCATGCATAACTCTAAAACTGTAGAAACTAAAGACAAGGAAGGGCAGGCAAGGGAGGCTATTTTGGGAAGAGGTGGGTTTTAAGGCCAGACTTGAAACGGAGCTGAGTGTGGAAACTTGACGAAGCGAAAGAGGAAGTTCATTCCAATCGCAAGGTCCAGAAACAGAGAAAGAACGGCGGCCAACAGTCGAGTGTTTGAATCTGGGTATGCGTAAACAGAGTGGATCCGAAGCCGATCGTAGTGAGATGAGAAGGGGCCGAGGCCGGCGGACCAGCACCAGGGAATGAGAGGGAGCAATGAAGTGTATGACTCCAGTTACAGCTGACTACACTGATCTAGAGCAATGAGGTGTATGGCTCCAGTTACAGCTGACTACACTGATCTAGAGCAATGAAGTGTATGGTTCCAGTTACAGCTGACTACACTGATCTAGAGCAATGAGCTCCAGTTACAGCTGGCTACACTGATCTAGAGCAATGAGCTCCAGTTACAGCTGACTACACTGATCTAGAGCAATGAGCTCCAGTTACAGCTGACTACACTGATCTAGAGCAATGAGCTCCAGTTACAGCTGACTACACTGATCTACAGCAATGAGGTGTATGTCTCCAGTTACAGCTGACTACACTGATCTAGAGCAATGAGGTGTATGACTCCAGTTACAGCTGACTACACTGATCTACAGCAATGAGGTGTATGTCTCCAGTTACAGCTGACTACACTGATCTAGAGCAATGAGGTGTATGGCTCCAGTTACAGATGACTACACTGATCTACAGCAATGAAGTGTATGACTCCAGTTACAGCTGACTACACTGATCTAGAGCAATGAGCTCCAGTTACAGCTGACTACACTGATCTAGAGCAATGAGGTGTATGGCTCCAGGTACAGCTGAATATACTGATCTAGAGCAATGAGCTCCAGTTACAGCTGACTACACTGATCTAG
>NC_134893.1:5630716-5638216 GCF_041734735.1 Babylonia areolata | reverse complement strand
TTGACGTGGTGGGAATAGCACAATAAGAGAGAGAGAGAGAGAGAGAGAGAGAGAGAGAGAGAGATGGAACGTTTTGACGTGGTGGGAATAGCACAATAAGAGAGAGAGACAGAGAGAGAGAGATGGAACGTTTTGACGTGGTGGGAATAGCACAATAAGAGAGAGAGAGATGGAACGCTTTGACGTGGTGGGAATAGCACAATAAGAGAGAGAGAGAGAGGGAACGTTTTGACGTGGTGGGAATAGCACAATAAGAGAGAGAGAGAGGGAACGTTTTGACATGGTGGGAATAACACAATAAGAGAGAGAGAGAGAGGGAACATTTTGACGTGGTGGGAATAACACAATAAGAGAGAGAGGGAACGTTTTGACGTGGTGGGAACAGCACAATAAGAGAGAGAGAGAGAGAGAGGGGGGGGGGGAACGTTTTGACGTGTTGGGAATAGCACAATAAGAGAGAGAGAGAGAGAGAGGGAACGTTTTGACGTGGTGGGAATAGCACAATAAGAGAGAGAGGGGGGAACGTTTTGACGTGGTGGGAACAGCACAATAAGAGAGAGAGAGAGAGAACAGCACAATAAGAGAGAGAGAGAGAGAGAGAGAGAGAGAGAGAGAGAGAGAGAGAGGGAACGTTTTGACGTGGTGGGAATAGCACAATAAGAGAGAGAGAGATGGAACGCTTTGACGTGGTGGGAACAGCACAATAAGAGAGAGAGAGAGGGGGGGGAGCGTTTTGACGTGGTGGGAATAGGACAATAAGAGAGAGGGAGGGGGAACGTTTTGACGTGGTGGGAACAGCACAATAAGAGAGAGGGAGGGAGGACGTTTTGACGTGGTGGGAACAGCACAATAAGAGAGAGGGAGGGAGAACGTTTTGACGTGGTGGGAACAGCACCAGGAGAGAGAAGGGCTAATGCTTTGACATGGATGGCAATAGGACCACTGAGAAAAAAAAAAAAGGCCGATTAATGCTTTGAAGTCAGCTGACTGAACCTGCCAGCTTTGTCACGGTGACACAACGTGTGCTCTCTGTTCTGTTGTACGCGGTATTGATTCCGTACGTGTGTTGTTGCGTTGTCAGTGCACGCCCGGGGGTCTCTGCCTTCCAGTCTCTGTCTGCCGTTCTGCCTATATATATTTCTATCGAGTGTGTGTGTGCGTGCGTGCGTGCGTGCGTGTGTGTGTGTGTGTGTGTGTGTGCGCGTGACAGAGACTGAGAGAGATAGAGGAAGAGACAGAAAAAGACATGTAGAGAAACGGAGAGAGACAGAAATCAGTGGCGGATGCGGATGTTTTATTTACATAGAGGCCATTGCCCCTCAGGAAGAGGTACAGTATACAAAGAAACAACAGTATTTGAAGAAAATTATGAAGTAGCAACATATCGGAAATGTAATGTACGCATGAATCAACAAATTCAACATGACGTGTTTTTTTCCAGATGTCAGAAACGAACTTTAGCGAAACTGAATTGGGGATACCTATAAAATATATGTGGGATATACCATATTCTCAAACTGGTTAACTCTCTCCATACGAACGGCGAAAGAGACGACGTTAACAGCGTTTCACCCCAATTACCATCATCAAAATATTGCAAGCGAAAGGCTATTATACTGAAGAGGTGAATGTTGACAAAGAATACCACAATTCTGACGACGGAAGCTAAAGGTTGGGTCATTCAGACACCCACTGGACATCCGAGGGGTCTGTGTAGAGGACTGGCCGTACTGAGTGAGTTAAAACAAGACAACACAGAACAAAATGTAGCTCGTCTTCATTTCCAGTTTGCACAATACAAGGGATAAATCAAATGAAGTGCAGAATGTTTCCTGTCATGTAGCCATAGTAATACTGAAAAATCTCTGACATGCAAAAACAAACCTTATCATAATAAATTTCAAGTGTCTGTCTATATTCATTAGCATGTACATCTTAAAATCATGTACAATGCAGAATGTTTCTACACATGTAAAACCTGTCAATGTACATGTAAAACCTGTCACTATTTTTAAGGTGGAGATCCCACTCTTGCCATCTGCATGCAATCAATCTATAGTTTAACGTCACATAGAAATAATCTAACATCTGAAAGAGAGAGGGTGAGAAGAGAGTGAGAATTTCAGGTCATACCTAACTTTCATTTGTCTTTCTTTGAAGTGTGTTTATTAATGTTTACAGACAGTGTGTTTGCTTTTCTGCACATGAAGTGCGCCGGTAAAAACTTTCTGTTAAAACGCAGAAAGAGAGAGAGAGGGAGATATATATATATATATATATAGAGAGAGAGAGAGAGGGGGGAAGGTGAGGGGGGAAGGAGAACGTGACGAGGGGCTGGAGGTGGAAATAGCAGGGTATGAGGGGAGAGAGAGAGAGAGAGAGAGGGGGAGGGGGGGGGGGTTGAGGGGGTAAAGAGAACGAGGAGGTGGAGACGAAAATAGTAGGGTATTAGGGGGGAGAGAGACAGACAGACAGACAGAGAGACAGACAGACAGACAGACAGAGAAAGTGACAGAGACAGAGATACACGGAGAGAGAGACAGACAGACAGACAGAGACAGAGAGAGAGACAGACAGACAGAGAGAGACAGAAGAGAGAAGACAAAGAGAAAGAGAGGCACATAGAGAGATGATGATGAATCAGATGACAAGGCAGAGGGGATCGGTATAACGACACATGTAACTGATAGCAGAGAGTCACAGACACACAGTGACATACGTACCGAACGCCTTTCACTCCCCCACCCCCCACCCTTCCCCCAGCTTTCCTTAGCCACCCCCACCCCCCGACCCCCCAGCAGACCCCCCTGGTCTTACGCCTCTTCACCGACAGCTGCTTGGTCTTTTCATCGCTCAGGCCCAGCTGGTAATTTCCACAGCAGCGGTCGAAAGGGTATTGACATAATCGGATGATCACACACACTGACGCGTGCAGCCACGGTCTTCGCCTCCATCACGCACTCGCACGAGCGTGCGCACGCGCGCGCACACACACACACACAAACACGCACGAACACCATACGACACAGTGCTACAATAAAGACAGATATATGAAAGGCACTGACACACACTCACGCACACACACACACACTCACGCACACACACACTCACACTCACGCACACACTCACGCACGCACACACACACACACACACACACACACACACACACACATACACCCACCGTGGCACATATACACGCACGCACACACACACACACACACACACACAGACCGTAGCACACATATGACAGGCATTCACTGACACACACAATACATGTCCCCGTTGTTTTCAAAACTGAGTCCATTCTGCATGCGTTAGTCAGTGAACGAACTTTATTTACACCCATGCTTGTTAACCTTTGTTAGAAACTAATTCTGAAGGGACGTTTGAAATGACAATTAGTGGGAACTTCTACATGCTTCACCGACCACATAATTACATCGATAGTTTGGCTGGCGGAATTCACAAACATCCCAATGTACTTCCATTTCAAAGTAAAACATGGCACCGCAGCTTTCTTGCTGTGAAGTTAAACCCCTTTAACCCACTCAGTACGGCCAGTCCTCTCTTCCCCTCTATACAGCATGGACTGAAACCAAAAGACAGACAGACAGACAGACAGACTAACAAACACATGTATTTTAAGTGTGTATCTTATGTTTGTACTGTGAGCTACTCGACCACGTCGCAATTTCTCTTGGGAGACAATAAAGTTAACTTGACACAGACACACTTACAGAGAGAGAGAGAGAGAGAGGGAGGGGGGGGGGGAGAGACAGAGAGAGAGAGAGGGGGGAGGGAGAGAGAGAGGGAGAGAGAGACTGACAGAGACAGACAGACTGAGACAGAGACAGGCTCAGACACAGACAGCGAGACATACAGATAGAGAGATAGAGAGATAGAGAGAGAGAGAGAGAGAGAGAGGGGAGACAGACAGAACAGGATAGACAGACAGACGGACAGACAGACAAACAGACAGACATCTTCCAGGTTCAGACAGATCGAGACGATAATATTCCCAACAGTACTGAAACCGCTTCAGAAAGACCTTCAACATGCCATTACATGTTTTGAAATTAACAGAAGAGTCTCATCAATCAGCTTTGACCCACACAACACTTAGCCAGATAAAAAAACAACAACCCAAAAACACCAACCATGGTTTATATTAATCGAACCAAGAACAGACTTTGTGAATACACTAAAAGAACGCTGCCAGTAAAGACTGCTAATAATAATGCCGTAAGCCACAGAAGTCTATTTGGACAATACAAGGTGTATAGAATAAACAGGGCGAGCCAGACGTGAAGGCTGAGCTACATACCGCAAAAAGTTAAGGACCATTTCATTAAAGCAGGTGTGCTTTCATAAAATGTTAAAAAATAATAAATAAAAAAATAAATTTTAAAACCCAAAAAAAACACACAACAACAAAAAACAACAAACAAAAAACAAACAAACAAAAAACCCCCGAGAGATTGTATAAGCTATACAGACTGCATAGGATTATGGTCTACCATTGGCCTTTCATTGAACACTGACACAAATGGCTGTTCCAGGCATACTGACTTGCACCATAAACAGCGTGAAAAATGCGTTTGAAAAACCGATGTTTCACCCCGGCGGCAGAAACTTAACAATTATTCACCGGTATATGAACGACAGCTATGCTTTTATTTCATTTAAAAAAAAAAAGAAAAAAAAAAGAAGTGCACGCGCAAGAATGCACCTCAGTCTGGTTACTGTGAATGGTGTCCATAACACTGCCTGTACACGCCGCCAAAATTTCAGCATCACTTCATCACAGTGTTCCGATGGTCCTTAACTTTTGGTGTTCCCTATATACATGGGCAGAGTTCCAAAATGGAAAGAACGAAGCTTGCTTCCTATCAGTGCTGTTCTGTTCAGTCACACACTTGGAAGTTATAACCCACAGCCAACACGGCCCGGTTCGTTTTACGCATCGGGTTGTTGCTGTTTTTGTTGTTTTTTTTAACTGGGGAGTATTTCAGACTCTTACTACGCAGTGGAAATTCAAAGCGTTAAGAATTAAAACAATAAAGGTGGTTACAATCTGTGTGTGTGTGTGTGTGTGTGTGAGAGAGTGAGGGGGGGAGAGAGATAGAGAGTCTGCGTGTGTGTGAAATCACACTCTTGATGCAATTACTGACGGGTTAATCACGTCCTTCTGTGCCCCCAAAGGAAAATCAGCATCAGTTCCTTCTGTCTCCAAGGGAAATGCAGATGAATGTGATTTTTCTCTTTTGGGTCATAGAGCAATGTAATTTTCCTCTAGAAGAAACAGGAGAACGTGATTTTTTCTCAGGGGTACAGAAAAACGTGATTTTCCCCAAGTGGTCTAAGAAAAACGTGATTTTCCCCAAGTGGTCTAAGAAAAACGTGATTTTCCCCAAGTGGTCTCAGAAAAACGTGATTTCCCCCCAGAGGTATCAGAGAAACGTGATTTTCCCCAAGTGGTCTCCGAAAAACGTGATTTCCCCCAAGTGGTCTCAGAAAAACGTGATTTTCCCCCCGAGGTATCAGAGAAACGTGATTTTCCCGAAGTGGTCTCAGAAAAACGTGATTTTCCCGAAGTGGTCTCAGAAAAACGTGATTTTCCCCCCGAGGTATCAGAAAAACGTGATTTTCCCCAAGTGGTCTCAGAAAAACGTGATTTTCCCCCAGATCGAGGTCTCCGGCAGGGAAATGCGATTTCCCCCCCAAAAGTCTGTGTAATTTTCCCCCATAGATCACAGGAAACCTGATTTTGCCTGTGAGGATACAACCGTGGTACACCACAGCTGTAAAAACCGTGCATTTTTATTTTCAAAGTTACGTTTCACGCCATAGTGACTGACTCCAAATGACTGGGTAATCGTGACTCGGCAGTGTCCACCGTTGGAAAACTGAATTATAAAGTTGACTGACGCTCCAGTGACTGCAAAATGTGCTTAAGGCTACCACCATATGCAGAGGTCTCTCTCCTTGCACATGTTCTGCCTGTTGTTTGCTGATGTGTTTATCTCCTTATTCGTTTAGATTATCGGCAGCTTCATCATTCTTTTTTTTTTCTGAATCAAATTAAAGCAGTGAACCAGCAAGACGTTTATACCCTGTATCTATTGCCTTGCAAATCCTGAAAGTTTATACTTTCCAAACCGGCTAAACTGATTTGATAAGACGTCAAGGCTCAGGCGTGAATCAATTTCCGACTATTCCTGCTGCTGCTGGATACTGTCAGACCTTAGAACTACAACTGCTACTACAACTCAGTGTTACCGTACGTTTCAGTTTCAGTTTCAGTAGCTCAAGGAGGCGTCACTGCGTTCGGACAAATCCATATACGCTACACCACATCTGCCAAGCAGATGCCTGACCAGCAGCGTAACCCAACGCGCTTAGTCAGGCCTTGAGGAAAAAAAAAAGGTGAATAAATAATAGATAAGCTTACATAAATAAAAAAATTAAAAAATAATAATTATGATATAAAAAAGGTAGTAGTAATGATAGTGATAATAAAATAATAATAATAATAATAAATAAATGAATAAATAAGACAACAATGATGATAAATAAGCAAATAGATGTAAAACATGAAGACACACATTCACACATACACCCACACATGCATAACAGATATGCACCAAACATGCAGTTTCACAGATATGAAAGCACAGTCAAATACATATAAACGTACATGAGCTCCAACACACACACACACACACACACACCACATTACCCTGCACCGTACAACTGCTGCTGCTGGTATACTATTCCTTCTAGCTATACTACTAACATGGGCACATACGATCCTGTACTGCTGTTCTAACGAAAGCTGTTCAGTCAGTTTGCCACGACAGTAACAGTAGATCTGGTAAGTTTGGGGTGTGACTGGATAGGTTTAGTGTTTAGGGCGTAACTAGTTATACTAGGGCCTAGTTCGGCGCAACGTTTGAGATAAACCAGCGAGTGGAAGCGTTGTTTACGTTTTTTTAAACGAGCACTGCGGAACGGGAGAGGGGGGGCTCGAGAGGGGAGGGGGGAGGGCGAGCTGGGCTGGTATGGTGCGGGAATAAATAGAAGGCAGGTGGCTGCGGCTGCAGCAGCGGCGAGGTCAACGCTCTCTCAAGCAGGCTGTACTGCTGCCACGTGCCAGTTTCGGGACTCACTGCGGCGCGCTGACTGAGAAAGGTAGGCTTCACTGATGAAGGGATGCAAAGGTTGGAAACTGATGCAGCTTCATCCGTCAGTGAGTGACAGCAATGTTGTGTGTGTGTGTGTGTGTGTGTGTGTGTGTGTGTGTGTGTGTGTGCGCGCGTGCGTCAGTGTGTGTCAGTGCACGGTGTGTATTTGTGTGCCGTGTCAGTGTATGTGTGCGTGTGTGTGTGTGCGTGTGTGTGTGCGTGTGTGTGTGTGTGTGTATGCGTGTGCGTGTGTGTGTGTGAGTGTGTGTGTGTGTGTTTGCGCACGCGCCAATGCGCACGTGAGGACTGCCTCCCG
>NC_134893.1:5565716-5625716 GCF_041734735.1 Babylonia areolata | reverse complement strand
GTGTGTGTGTGTGTGTGTGTGTGTGTGTGTGTGACAGTGCCGTGTGTGTGTGAGACAGTGCCGTGTGTGTGTGTGTGTGTGTGTGTGTGTGTGTGTTCAATTTGGTTAAATGACCAATCACAAAAAAATGTGGTATCAGGCAATAACAACAACAACAACAACACACAGACACACACACACACACACACACACACTATCCAAATGATGGCGATGTGTGTGTGCGCACTGGCACCCACAGCGGACGCCGGGGCCAGGCAGGGGGGGCGGGGGTATTTCCTGTTTGTCGGCGCATTCGAGAGTCCGGCCGTCACGTGGGGTACAAGAACGCGCGTGTGTGAAAGAAATACATCACGATCACAATTTAACCAAAATCGACTGCACAGTATAGGATGTGAGTAAAAACCTAAAATAACGCTCGCAAAAACATATGGCAAAGAGCTGTGACACACTAAGAAACATTTTAGACATAAATTAGCTTATGGATGCCAACAGAGTTTATCAGGTTGGATCTCAGTTTCAGTTTCAGTTTCACTTTCTCAAGGAGGCGTCACTGCGTTCGGACAAATCCATACACGCTACACCACATCTGTTGAGCAGATGCCTGACCAGCAGCATAACCCAACGCGCTTAGTCAGGCCTTGAGTGCATGCTTACACATTTGTGTACCTATGAAAGTGGATTTCATTTTACGTAATTTCGCCAGAGGACAACACTCTCGTTGCCATGGGTTCTTTTTCAGTGCGCCAAGTGCGTGCTGCACACGGGACCTCGGTTTATAATCGTCTCATCCGAAAGACTAGACGCTCAGTTTGATTTTCCAGTCAAACTTAGGAGAAAGGGCGAGAGCGGGATTCGAACCCACACCCTCACGGACTCTCTGTATTGGCAGCTGAGCGTCTTAACCATTCTGCCACCTTCCTCCTATAAAGTTGGATCTCAGAGTCTGACCAGTTGGATTTAAGTAGGTCAGACATCTCAGTGTTCAGTTACTTTCCCTCAGACCGGCGTTCTTCCATTGTAAAAGCTGGGCCTTGCGGAGTGGGCCAGTGTAAGGCTTAAGGAGTTGTGGTGCCATGTGAGTCCACACGTTGTTACGCCTCCTGGAAGAAACTGAACTAAAATGGTATGCATGTGTGCTGTACGGCAGTAACCGTGTGCGTCAGTGCCAGTGCGTCAGTGTGTGCGCGCGCGCGTGTGTATTTGTTCGCGTGCGTGTACATGATGTTTCAAGGCCTGACTAAGCGCGTTGGGTTACGCTGCTGGTCAGGCATCTGCTTGGCAGATGTGGTGTAGCGTATATGGTTTTGTCCGAACGCAGTGACGCCTCCTTGAGCTACTGAAACTGAAACTGAAACTGTACATGATGTGTGTGCCCGTGCGCAGATATGGTTCATACCCGAGTGCGTGCATGCCAGTGTGTGTATGTATGTGCGTGCGTGCATGCTTGCGTATGCGCGCTTGTGTGTGCCCTCTGAGTGTGTGTGTGTGCGGGGGAAGGGTGTGTGTGTTGGGGGGGGTGGGGTGCGTGGGGGGGGGGAAGGTGCGTGTGTGTGTGGGGGGGGCGGAGGGTGTGTGTGTGGGGTGGGGGGGGGAGGGTGCGCGCGAGCGTGTTCTCAGGTCTCGTGTTCCACTGATGTACCTTTCGATTTTACACGATGGCTCTGTAGCGTGTCGTGAGACCATTCATTACACTGCACTGATCAGCTGCTGGCCGGTTATGGGTTGTTTGTTAACAACAGCGTGTGTTGCTATTTTCACCCTCCCCTCTCTCTCCGCTGTACCGCCGGAGAGATCATCGTTGTCTTCAGTAACACTGAGGCACAGGGAAACTGTTTGATCTCTTGCCAAAGCCGACACTGACTGAGCGCTCACACACCAAAAAACATACGGTGTACATACTGAACTATTTTCAGTCCGTGGGTGTAACAGTGCGCGCGCGCGCGCGTATGTGTGAGAGTATGCCAGCGCGCGCACACATAGGTACATGTACAGCCACAGTATACCTTGTTTGCGTGTGCTCAACTGACTCGTGTGTGTCTGTGTGTGTGTGTGTGGGGGGGGGGGGGGGGGGTGGAGGTGGGGGGTGGCGGAGGCCCGGGGTGGGGGGACGAGGAGGGAGTGAAACTGAGAACCAAGTGAAACCGACCGATGCAAGCAGAGACAGAAGGGTACACAGTGATCGACAGCAGATACTTTCGAAATGTCAAACTGACTGTTTTACTTGACAGCCCAACTGAGTTCTTATACTGAGATAAAATGCTTGTGTTCGTGTTTGCGGCGTTCCGCCGGTGTGTGTAGTGTGTTTGTGTGTGTGTGTGTGTGTGTGTGTGTGTGTTTGCGCGCGTGTGTCGTTGACTGAGGGGAAGGGACACACCTTGACCAGCGAAGCAAGGCCAGCGCCTATCAGTGATAATTTTATCTTTGCCGGCAGTCTCTGTCCATGACTTTTGCTCAGTGTTGGGGCAAACGTCCCGGACTTTCCGCAGGACTTCATTGTAGGTAAACTGTCGTGTGGGTCCCTTGCCCCAGTTGGCCTTCCTTTTGTAACTTGTGCCATTCACACGGCCGGGCACTGTCGCCACAATGATTACAGCGATGAACTTCAGTCTTGAGACGTTATCAACACTGCAGTTCGAATCCCTGCCGTGTGCTCTGACTGATGTCAGGGTCAGTTTTGTTCGGGGATTGTCACTGGTCCGCTTATAACCACCAAGTGTGTGTAGGCCTGCCAGCGCAGAGCCAGAAGTTTACAATTATTCATGGAAAAAAAACAACAACCCCAAAACCCAACAACAACCCATTATATTAGTATTTGGTTGATCGTAGATAACGACAAGAAGATGACACCCTGTGTACACCCATTCGCGGCCACTTTGGCTGTCTAAATGTAGGACTGAGGAGGGGTTTGACTGTTTGTGGAGGAGGAGGGTGAGAATATAGTAGGAGGGATCGGCGAGGGCGTAAAAACGGTGCATGCACGTAAAAATGGAACCGCAGTAACAAGTCGCAACGGAGTTGTGAGACAAGGCAAAAGATGAAGCCTGTCGATCCGAGTCTCAGTGACTGTAGCCTGAATTTGTCTTTCTCCAGGTCACAGTGTTCGGATTGGACATGCCGTGTAAACACATTCGGTCATATAGGGTTATATAGCCCTGCTACACCCGCTTGACTTTCGTTAACATGTATTTCAAGTATTCAGTTCAATGATTCGATCATGTTGAACTGAACATGAAACTCTGTGCCGTGTGTGTCAGTGTGTGGACTGCAGTGTGTCTCATGGTGTGTGTGTGTGTGTGAAAATATAATTTAAAAAAAATCTTCTGCACAGATGACTTTTGAACTGACAAACTACTGACTCAAGTTTTTCAGTAACCAACTCTCCCCATCAAGGATATCAATTAATCATATCACTCAGTTCATCCAGTCACACTTTGATGAGGAACAGATTTGAAACTGAGAAAGAAAGAAAAAGAAAAGTGTCGAATTAAATCCGTGAACATTATTCAGCGCGCAAGATGGTAGGCAGTAACCACCCTGACTGAAAGGAGAACGTGCTATAACACGGGAAAGCCGAGAATCAACGGAAAATCATATTACTGATGCACGTCATTACTGTGCTTGACATAATGCATACCGTCCATAAAAAAACCAAACCAACAACAAATTTAAAACAAAAAACAAAAACACACACACACACACACAAACAGAAGGGAAGACGTAAAAACAGAGGAAAAGGGAAAAATGGGAATGGTGCCTGGGCTGAAAGTGTGTTGTAAGAGGAAGAAGGCAATGTTTGAACTGAAGGAGTGACACTTCCATTGGCCAGCCTGTCTTCCCCAAGGGACTGTTCCAGGGTCACTGAGTTCCAGCTTCGGCAATGGACAACGCTTCTGTGTCGTTCAGACCCGCGTGGTCAATCCCATGCTTAACCCTTTCACCGCCAAGCTCGCATTTATGCACAGGCGTGGTATAGGACCCATGTCACTGAAAGGTGACCATTCTTTGGTATGTTATCCATGCTCTTAATGTCGGTGGTAGGATAGGCCATATTTGCTATACATCGCAGGGGGAATCCCCAGGTATTCTTAGCCACTGTCTTTTCTGTGTTTATACCACAAGGGTATTTTGTACTCTAAATTGACTGGCGGTGAAAGGGTTAACCCGTTTAACCCTGGTGAGTTGGACGACGCTTTTGTGTCGTTCAAAACTGCGTGGTCATCCCATGCTTAACCCATTTAACCCTGGGGAGACTTCGATTTTGTGTCGTTCATACCCGCATTGTCATTCCCATGCTTAACCCATTCAACCCTGGGGAGACTTCGCTTTTGTGTCGTTCATACCCGCGTGGTCAATTCCTTGCTTAACCCATTTAACCCTGGTGAGTTGGACGACGCTTTTGTGTCGTTCAAAACTGCGTGGTCATCCCATGCTTAACCCATTTAACCCTGGGGAGACTTCGCTTTTGTGTCGTTCATACCCGCGTGGTCAATTCCTTGCTTAACCCATTTAACCCTGGGGAGACTACGCTTTTGTGTCGTTCAAACCTGCGTGGTCATCCCATGCTTAACCCATTTAACCCTGGTGAGTTGGACTACGCTTTTGTGTCGTTGAAACCCGCGTGGTCATCCCATGCGGCTTAACCCATTCAGCCCTGGGGAGACTTCGCTTTTGTGTCGTTCAAACCCGCGTGGTCATTCCCATGCTTAAGAAAAAAAAAATCGTGTCTTCCCGGTGACTGAATTCAAGTTATCTTTTAGGTCAGCAGATAGTATTAGTAATACTGGAGTTTCTATACATGACTGGTAAACAAATCCATTGGTATATTAAGTAGTAACTGTAATGCTTCTATACTTGAATGGTTATCGAAGCCTTAATTATTAATCAGCACATGTAGTGTTTCTATATATGAATGGTTAACAAATCATTCATAATTAGCTGCTGTTGAAGAATGACAATTTCCATGTCTCAGCTATTATCTCAGTTAACGTTAACTGATTACCTTTATCGATCTTATCACAAGTCATGCAAATCTCAGTGACTGGCTCATTGCCCAAATTCTCAAAATAAGAGAGCGTTTGCATAGCTGAAAAAATTCATGTCAACAGTTTCTATTACGAAACATAATTGTTAAAAAAAACAACAAAAAAAAACAAAAACAAAAAAAAACCCTCATAAATTTGTTTCCAGGCATGTCCACGACACAGAAATGAACTGATTGTAATTCAGTAATAATTCCATGGCACTGTTATCTCCTTTTTGACAATACCGATTACAAAACATCATCACCAACAACTGATAACAAACGGTAACCAGCACTACTACAAAACGAATAAAACATATATATATATATATATATAAACAAGACCGAATAACATGCACACACACATACCAAAAACAACACCAAAACAACAATAAACAAACAACCGAGCAAGCAAACGAGAAATTCGACTGTGTACTGAGATACATTAGTACACATAGACATTACAATAATCATTATGCGTACAGTACGATAGAACTAATATTTCAGCTGATAAATTTGCCTTTTGACGCCCCCCCCCCCCCACCCCCCCTCCTACCCCCGCCAATCCCCCTCTGACTCTCCCCTGTCCGCAGCCTCTACCTCATCTCCCACCTCCCAAGTCAAACAATTAACATAATTAAACAAACTCGTGCACGGGACTGGCGAAAGGCCTGTCTGAACTGTGTGAGGAAAATGGTTGCCGGCAGGTAGTGCATTCCACAAAGCATTTTGGACATTCGACCTGGAAAAAAAAATGCGGGTTTGAACGACACAAAATCGAAGTCTCCCCAGGGTTAAATGGGTTAAGCATGAGATGACCACGCGGGTTTGAACGACACAAAAGCGTAGTCCAGCTCACCAGGGTTAAACGGGTTAACCCTTTCACCGCCAGTCAAAAAGAAAAAAGAAAAGAAAGAAAAGATTTCACTGAAGTACTTAAATAAAATTCTTCTCACATTAAACTTAATTTCTTGTGCCTGTCAACAGAGCTCGTCAGTGTATCAGTTCAGCAGCAGAAAACTAAGATAACAAGGTCACTGCTGCAGATAAGAAAACCAGTCACGGTCGTCCTCGAAAGGCTCTTTTTCCTCTCGACTTTTGCCCCGCGAAATCTTGCTCCGTGCAAAGCGACTTCATTGCAATCAAGTCCTCACAATTCTCACTTCACCGCAGTGTCAGGGGTGCTTCTCCGGGAATTCGTACACGCGCGCATTCCAAGAACCACCTACACGCACAGCCGGGAATCAGCCATTGTTCAAATGCATGCCAATTCACACACTGACACACACACACACACCGCGGTCAAACACACACACCTGTAATACACGCGCTACATAATGCAAATATAGATTATGTGCAAGCGATCTAAGAACCAACTCTCCCCCCCCCCCCCCCCCCCCCCCCCCAAAAAAAAATCTCAGTGTGTGTGTGTGTGTGTGTGTGTGTGTGTTTCAGTGTGTGTGTGTGTGTGTGTGTGTGTGTGTGTGCGGCACGGTATATATATGTTGGACTAACGATGGGTTTATCCACCACTTTGACGCATAAATACCATAAAACTCTTCATCACTGACTCAGTCAGTTCGCCTATTACTGGTGGCTTTAAACCACCAACACAACCACCACCACCACACCACACATACAAACACATACACACGCGCGCGCGCACTTCTTCAGTCATTCAAACTCAGAGAGCGTGCAAACCTGTCATATCATTTCTTCTCTCTCAGGCTTTTCATGGTCTCCCGGATATCGTCTGCAAGTTCAGTGCAGCCAGCCAGAAAAAAACAACAACAAACATAAGCCCCCCCCCCCTCCCATTCTCCCTCCCCCAAGGAAAAAAAAAAAAGATGGATTAAGAAGTGAACTTGAAAAAGATTGCACTCAATTCTTTGCCATTGCCGGGTCGTTTTATATTGTCAACAATCCGGTTGTTTGCATAATGTGGAACCCGGCCGCCCAAGTTTGCTCGCTCGATTAAAAAAAAAAAAAGAAAAAAGAAGGAGCCGCTTAACTCAGACACCGTTCCAATATTTTCAGTTCTGAGAAAGCCACCTCCTTCTCTAGATTTCTTTAACCAATATTTTTTCTTTCAAATTAATTTTATCATAAGGTTGGAAAAGAGATTACGAATGATGCACACACGGCACACACACTGGCACACACACACGGCACACACACTGGCACACACACACACACACACACAATCGGAAATGTAGCATTACTGTCTTTTGTGTATCTGTCTTACTCTGTCTGTCTCTGCCGTCTGTCTCTCCGGAAACCGAAATGCATTTTCTTTTGGTCTGCCCTAAGTACTGTTCCCTGCGTTCTCAGTTTCTTCCTGCTAAATTTCACAAACATCCAAGTGCATCTAAGATGTCCGTGTTGTTATCTTGTGCGAGTGAGAGATTGAGTGTTAGTATATGCAAGTTTGTATTCAAAGCGTTTTCATTACGAGCAAATGCTCTAGAATTGTTACCGATGCCCATGTAGTTCAATGGTTGTCCTAATATTCATTTCCCTGTATTAATTCTGTTTGTCCTTGTGAACTTCATTGTTATGGATCTGTGGTCTGACAATTAAAATATTTCGACTTCGACTTCTGCCGTCTGTCTCTGTCTCACAACAAAACAGACAACAACGAACCACTGTCAAAATAAAAAAAATACTCAGATAAAGTTCTGCATGGCAGCTTTAACCCTACCTCGACTCCTTCCACCCTCTCCCCATCTCCCTCTGTCTATCACCCCCCCCCCCCCCCCCCCCCCACACACACACACACTTCCCGGCAGATCTCTACCACTGTAATAATTAATGAAACTGGGATGATCACACAACGAATAAAGGTGGTAAGAGAGAGAGAGAGAGGGAGAGAGAGAGACGTCAACATTGAACAGCCTGTCCGTGCACACTGCACTGCACACACGGTGTTGATTCATGTCCAGACGTCACCGTGCACACAGCACTGCACACACGGTGTTGATTCATGTCCAGACGTCACCGTGCACACAGCACTGCACACACGGTGTTGATTCATGTCCAGACGTCACAGAACTGGTCAGAACGGACCGGTTGATGATCAGCAAAAACTCTGCAGGGGATGGACACAAGAGGTAACTGAAGATTACAGCTGCTGATATGACATACCTGTATCAGGAGATAACAGCCAGCAGCCTACATCTGTATCTGTACCAGTCAGTTCGAATTCGGTCACACGCCTCAGCTTCTCTCTCTCACTCTCTCTCGGCCCTGGGCTTCTGTGAGACTGTAAACTGGTGCTGTGCGTGTGTGCGTGCGTGCGTGTTTGTGTGTGTGTGTTTGCGTGCGTGTGCGCATTAGTATGAGTATGCACGTGTTTGGGCATGCACAAGTTCACTAGCTTTTTTATTTATTCATTTTAATATATC
This sequence comes from Babylonia areolata, assembly GCF_041734735.1. Classification (NCBI taxonomy): domain Eukaryota; kingdom Metazoa; phylum Mollusca; class Gastropoda; order Neogastropoda; family Buccinidae; genus Babylonia; species Babylonia areolata. Next base: position 5,617,292 of record NC_134893.1, on the reverse strand, counting down.
TTATTTCATTCTAATAATTTTGCTTTTCATGTACCTTTCATCATTATACTATAATGTGTTTATTTATTTTGCTAATCCATTTCAGTTGTTTTCGGATGATGTCTTGTACATACCTAGGATGAAACGTAGAGGTGAGTTAAACGACCCATTGGCATTTCGCCCTTCAGATCAAGTTGTTCATGGCTGTGGTCTGTTCCGTGTAGGGTGGTATGGTCGAGGCGTTGGTCCTGTCTAGCATGATCAGCATGCTGGATTTATGTTGGTCAGGCATCTGCTCTGGTTTTTTTGTTTTGTTTTAATAAATATTTTTTAATACTACTCTAGAAGGGCTGATTACCAACAGTGATGAGTCAAAATATAGGGAAGAAGTACTGGAACTTGTCAGCTGGTGTGATCAAAACAACTTTTAACTCAACGTATCAAAAACAAAAGAATTAATTTTAGATTTCAGGAAGACCAGATCTCTGACCCCTCACTACTTGCCATTAAAGACAAGCAAGTAGAGATCATCAGTGAATTTAAATTTCTCGGACTGATCATTTCCAACGATTTGAAATGGGAGAAAAATACGGAAAAAATTGTTAAGAAAGGCACCTCAGAAAGTTTGGAATTAAAAAAAGAAAATCATGGTTGATTTCTACTGAGCAGTCATTGAAAGTGTGCTCACCTTCGCTGTTACTGTTTGGTATGGAAACATTTCCAAGGCAGAAATTGCAGCCCTTAAAAGAATTGTAAAAACTGCTACCAAGATTACCGGGGCTGATTTACCTTCTCTAGAAGACATATATTGTAAGCGGCTCCTCAAAAAAGCAAAATCAACCAGCCAGGACGAATCATATCAAGCTTTTGGGATTTTCGAGATGCTCCCCTCTGGTCCATGGTACAGAAGTATAAGGACAAAAACCAATCACTTCGCCAATAGCTTTTTCCCCAAAGCAGTCAATGCCATCTCTTGAACAAATCCAGTACGATAAATAGAATTGTGCAATCAACAACCATCTACCTGAAGATCTAGCCACATGTAATATGCGGCTTCTGTTCAAATGTGTGTGTGTGTGTGAGAGAGTGTGTGTGTGTGTGTGTGTGTGTGTGTGTGTGTAGTGCGTGCATGTGTGAGTATGCACAAGTTTTTATATTAATATACACTTGTATGTATCCTAATTTCTACTGTATCTGTGTTTGTATATGATTTTCGATTTTTGTTCTTATGTACTATCCCCCCCAATATTCCTTGTGACTCCGGTACACTTGGTAATAAAGATATATTCTATTCTATTCTATTCCAAACTGTCATGTAGCACATATGGATCAATACACACATTTTAAACTGATTTTCTAAACGCTGTAGGTGCTGATGAGAGAAACGTCTCAGTATCTATAAGAAATGATGGACTACTTTGACCTTTATTGATAGGGACCTCAGTACAAGGCCATAGTCACAGAGTTCAAAAAGTTCGCTACATTGATCTATCACTAAAGTGACTTATGTCAATACTGACTAATGAATGCACTTATAGCTTCTTTGAGTAGCCACACATGTAGCACAAACATGCATATCAATCAAGTCTGGAGAAATGAACAGGAAAAAACATATACTTTGACCATATTTTTTTTGTTTTTGTGCTGTTATTAATTTTGAACATGCCAAACTGAAGACACACCACCAAACTTGAGAAACACACATGAAACAGCGAAGCAATGTGAATGGTGGATGATTACTGGACAATCATCTCGGTGTCTCACTGTCACTCCAGTCTTTTTGTATCAACATACACGCTGTGTTCCAGCTGTGCTGGACAAAAGATGACTAACTTGCATCAGCATGTAAATGACATGTTTTTCTTTGAATTAGGATTTCTGTTTCTTCCTTCTTTTTTGTTTTAGCTACTGATGTTTTTTTTTCTCTCCACATTTTTCATTTCTTTTCTGTCAATCTTTTGCTAATAGCCAAAACCCAACAAATTTTAACCCCCTGAGACTAACAGTTGTGTGTTTTGTGATTAATTGCTAATATTGTTGGTTTGGTGCTCTTGGCGGCAACCAGTCAAAATCACATGGATGTTGTGTTCATAATTTTGACTTTGAGAAATGATTAACATTTACTGAAATACTGACAACAGGTCTGCTTTAACAAGGTAAAAAAATCAAACACACATGCACACACACACACGTTTATTCAACTGGACACAACAATCTTACTGCTGAATTATCTATTGTTGATAATGACTGGCATGCACAACTCCTCAGAAACACAGACTCTCTCTCTCTATTTATATATGTATGTCTATATTCATTGGTTAATTTTCTATGCAAAGGGAATTTTCTATGTATAAGACAGCAAGACACTAGAAATGAAAAGAGAGACATACAGATACAGTAATTCAAGTAAATGGTATCAATGCTCTAAGACAAAGTAAGAACGATTGTTCTCATATGCTTGATTTTGTTTTAAGAAAACCAGGGGAAAAAGTATCACTCAAAACCTCACACATAATCCACAACACTGATTTCATCAAGCAGCAAAGCTTTATTGAAACGATTTAACAACCTACAGGCATGATTAATCAATCACAAACACAACCACATTCAACTCTTCTTTACAACTCTCACTGAATCATTTTCAAACACAGCTTTCATCCTGCAATAATGGATGCAATAAATACAAAAGCTCAACAGCTCGCAAGCAAAACAAGGAATGATTCCCCTCCCTTTTTTTGTGTGTGTTTTTGTTTGTTGTCCGCATCACCATGCAAAACAAACTGTTCTCACCCTTCTCCAAATCACATTGAGAACATACATTGATACTAATTATAACTGCTACAGCTGCTTAGAACAGCCAAACGTACAAACAAAATAACATTATTCTGGTGATAAAATGAAATGACACATATCAGTATCAAACATTTGACATGGAATGTTGTCAGCCTTAACAACACAGGCAAGCTCTGGCACGAATGTGTTAACATGCTCACTTGACCAAAGAAGCAAAAAACCAAAGTCATTAGAAGCAAAATTTTCTCCAAACGGATTTCCCACAAGCTATGTGTTTTTGGCATAGATGTGATGATAGGGAAGAACGATAAAGGATATGGAAAGGGACGGAAAGTAAGTTCACCAAAATCAGATTCGCTGAAGCGGAAAGGAAAATTAATCCCATGTGTTCTGAGCTTTTGTACATGAATAAAACAAATTATCTTAAATAAAAATCAAAACCAAACCAAACAAAACAAAAAACCAGGATTATACGGTGAGCAGAAATTGCTGATCTTTGTGTAGCTTTTTGTAGTGACAGCTAATTGACGCAAACTGTGTAAATATGTGAGGAAATGGGTTTTGAGAGTGAGGGTGAGGCAACATAAACAGACTGCATTCATTACACTTACAGGACAGGTTTGGAGTATTTTTGTGCATTTTCCACTTCTTTTGGAAAGCAAATACATCAGCCAACCTAGTTTTCTCTCCACTCTCTCTGTGTGAATATAAATAAATACATAAATAAAGAAATAAGTAAATAACTAAATGAATAACTATGTATATATATATCTACAGAGCCCATGTCTGATCTGATAATAATTTAAGTCTAGAGCGGGACAGATCTCCAGCAGAGAACTGTGATAGTAACTCTCATAAACTGCATACAAACTACTTCAAACCAAGGCGAGACAACAGAAAAGTAACACAGACATGGTTTGATTTGTCTGGGAAGACACTGGAATGGGGTTGATATTCATTTATCATGACATGTGTTTATTCATCACAACACAGTATAATTTTTTGTTTGATTTAACAGCGGCTATGGTCATAACTGTTGCATTCATTCATTCCCATCCCATCATATATATTGATATTACTTCCATTTGGCAATCCATGGTCAGTTGAGGGGAGACAATTAACCTGAACACCAGGACAAAGGAATGGAGTATTTTTCATAGTTTGGCCTGATATTTAATGAGAGGGCAAGTGCTTGTCTTTAATTTTGTTTTAGTTTGGTTATTCTAAAAACAAATTCTAATCAACATATTTGTGAGAAACACTCTACCATATGCTAAAACTAAAAAAACCCACAAAACTTCTATAACTGCAGAGCAAATATCTTATAATGAACAATATACTACAGACAAGACAGGCAGAAAGAGAGAGAGAGAGAGAGAGAGAGAGAGAGAGAGAGATCAACAAACAGACCAACAAAAAGAGACAGACTGACTCAAAAAGAGAGAGTATACATGTAAGAGACCCCCCGAATCACTTATGTTTTCTCCCTCTTCTCCTATAACCCCAGATGCTTTAAAGCAATCAGCAGCATTGGCATCAACTCAAAAACAAAATGGAATGAAGTGTGAGGAAATCGAAACAAATGGCACAAGTTGAGTAGTGATTATCCAACAGCTTACACCTCCTTTGTAACATCTAGTGAATCAATAAACCAACCACACACGGACACACACATAAAAAAGAAATCATAGTCATGAAAATTTGGCATGTAAACTATACACTCTTCATCACCCTTCCATAAACAAGTTCAGATTCTTTTAACACTCCCAAAAATATTGTGTGCATAATTCTATGATGCGAGAAGCTCTCTGCAGTTATTGCAGTATGAAAGGACCAGTGAAACGTAAGCATGTATCAGCCTACAACTTTAAAATCCTGATAAACAACTGTTGTTTCCAGCCATAATGCTGCTGCTAATTCATAATGAACTGGATGTGTGTACATTTATTCATATACACATGTATAAGTTGTTGTATTTTTTTTTTTGTACATGTCTATATTGTGCAGTTCCTCAGAGACATTTGCTTACTGAATATGTCTGGATTGGTGAGAGTAAATACAGTTCTGGTGTCAAGGTGACATCATAGCATGCTGATCCATGAATGCTGCACCACACATGCTTAAATCAGATTGTAAGGGAAAAGGCAGGTGGGGCAGGTGCCTGATGTACACACTGACCCAGTACACTGGTCAGGCCATGACAGTCTTCCAAATGTTACAGCAATGGAAGATTAAAAAGAAAAAAAAAAAGAGAAACAAAGAAGAAAAAAAGAAGAAATTTAATTAACAAAATAGGTATAAGAATGGAAAAGAAATAAAGGGTAGAACAAAGGGTCTCATTCAGTAATTATGCACATGTGCACGTGCACACACACACACACACACAACCCCAATACAGCCATCAGTAGATTACAGTAAACCAATTACTGACAAAGCAAGCAAAAACAACTCATCAAACCCAGACAGAAGCGTGCACACATCTCTGTGAAGGGCAGCCAGCGGCAGACAGACTGAAACAGGAGAGACCTTGTCCATTGTAGAAAACTCACAGCACATCATCGCATTTCCACCACACTGTTACCAGCCATGAATTCATTTCTGTAACACTGGCAGCACAACAGAAGGAAACCAAGTCTCAACATCCACCACCAAGTGACACAAGACACACCCCACTTCCATGCGTACATCTACAGCCATGATTCAGAAGAAGCGTGACAGAGACTGGCAACAACTGGTTATAGTCTGAGACAGAGTTGAGACCACTGTGAACTTTGAAGTCCAACACAACAAGATAGCAGAGGGAACAAAAGATATGAAAAGCACAAGATCACTTTATGAAGACACTTCAGGAAACGAGCTAACCTCAGTCACTCAATCTGTGACCTACATCTTATTGTTCTGGTCACAGAAAATCAACATCACTGTGAAAAAAAAAAGAAGAAAAAAAAAGATATATCCTGCATGATGTGAACCAGGGACAAGTGTCACTGGCTTTCACAACTGAAGATGAAAACTGATATCACAAAGTAGTAGTTTCAAGCATCTGTTTCATGAAGTGAATGAATGTGATATGAAACATACAAACAAATTACATGGCAAAATCTTCAATTTCTGTCATTCTCTATCGTGAATACATTCAACTTCTTGCACATAAAACACAGACTGGTACAGCATATGGAATGATGACAACACATTTGCATGAAAATAATGCAGGAATGCAAATTGAAAGACACTCAGTCATCAAAATTGGTGTGCTTAAAATATAATCAATGGCGCATGGCAACATCAGAACATTGTTTTCCCTAAAAACACTTTGTAACTGTACAAATGTCAATAACATTTGCTGTTTTGTCATTTTCCCCTTCAATTATCAAATAACCACATATAACGCACCCACAAGTAAAATGGAAAAAGTTCATACAACGGCGTAACACACATGCAAAAAATGAAACAGTTGCTTGAATTACATATATAAGCACAGCCAGCCACCACCTAAGTAAGTATGAATGTTAGGGTATGTATCAAACTCCGTTTTCAGTTTTGACAAAAACAGATTGCACATCTGAACAAATCCAAAGCCATGACATCACAAACACATCACAAACATGACCAAAAACTGGATGTGGCCATTCATGGTTGTACAAACCTTCAGTCTGTCAGAATATCTCTTTCCATTCACAAACTGTGAGCTGATGCATTCTTCTGTCTACACATTTTATTTCACTTAGTTTTGCGTAAAGCACTCTTCCATTGCTACACATTTAGATAGATACCACACAGACTGAATATATATGACAAACTATTGGTGTAGAATTAATTTTGGTGCAGCTTTTCCCATGAACAAGATCTCACATACATTATGTACACAGCTGCACACACACTCTTATCTCAAAAGAAAGTATCTCAAAAGAAAGCATACACTCTCTTATCTCAAAAGAAAGTTTCTGGTCTCTTTCTATAGTACACTGTATTCTTTTGCACTCTGTCTTGCACTGTGGTGCTGCATATTATACTGCTTGTTAGCGTGCACACCACAATTTCTACACATATACAAGGTATCTCTTACTCAAGTATTCACACTATATTGTTTGGTAATATGTATAAAACAATCTCCACACAGATACAAGAAGTATCTCACTCAAGCATGTGTACTAGACTGCAAGCTAATCTGGTAACACAACCATCATACCACACACACAACATTTTTCTTACTGACATTCACATATTTTTAACTCATGTAACAACCTCCTCATATATACATACAACATTCCTCCTGACCTTACTCTAACATCCACACCGCATGCTAAGTTATGTATACATAACAACCTCTACACACACACACACACACACACTCACACACACTCTTCTTTATCCAACATATGTTGCAGTTTTCTGATTACATCCGATCTCAGGGCTGAGCTAATGGTCTGATCTGTGCACTAAGCCCTACAGATCACATCAGTTTATGTGCTGAGCCATTCACTCACTGTATCTCATATTTACCACACACTGGTTTTGGGTGTAACGGTGACAGACTGTTTACCATCTCAACAGACAACAGAATGGACTTTGTGAACTGTGCACTATGCATACCTTCTGACTGATATTTTCTGAGTAGACAATAGACAATGTGAAGAAACGAGTGACTGAGCCACCTGCCACCTACTATGCACACAGCACAGGACAAACAGTATGCAGACATGAACGTCATGCGTCATGTACTGCAATCTATATACACAGCTGACATTACATGATCATGAATGCTTGAAGATGTGTACAAGGTGCAATAGCCATCCTAACTGGCATGTTCACTGATGCATTTATGCAGTTTCTTTTGCATTATTGCTTTTTGTGTAAATTATGTCCTTTACCTATCACACACAGTGCATACCAATTTCTTTGTACTGCTTCATTAAACAGACAGCGTATGGAAACCAGTTTATGCTGTGTACTTAGAAAAGATATTACTTTTGATTATAACACATTTCACAGATTATTCAATCTGCACACAGCAAAATATGCCATGTACGTAAACTATGCAAATCCACCAAGAATCATGCACTGTTCATACAGAAGATATATTATTCCACAACTGGCCAAATGCAACATTTAACTTCTGAGCAGAGTAGATGTGAACCATTCTCAGAAAAACAACAACAAACATAACCACATTATAAGTGCTTAGTAGTTCACATAAACACTCTGAAAAAATGTACTCTGACATGTATGTCAACAACAATCTAGCAGCACATATGCACACTGAGTATAAATTAACACAAGAGACATATCATGCACACACTGTATTGTGACTGTTCAGTCAATGGAAAGTGTGGATTATATGCAGAACCATCATGGTGCCTGCATCCTATCCAAAAACACCCAACTGCTGACAAGCATGTCTCGTTTTGATCACAAAGAGTCCACTCAACAATAGCAGACAAGAGAAATCAAAAACAGCTCTAACAGAATATATTTTTTTCAAACTGTGCAGAAATTTGATGAGGGACAGGAATCATAATACAACTGTGGTATTCTTGTCCTGCCATATACGTAGAAAGCGGGAGAGTTCTGAGCAATGATGGCTGGCTGTGGGAGTATGGAGCCTGTTTATGTTGAAAAGACTGAAAGTGTTATCCTTTGCTGGATAGATGTTGGTTCGCCAGATGAATGACCGACAAGTGTTCAGACAACCACATATGTTGAGGACAGAGTGGGGTGATAAAATCAGTTGATTATCATCAGTTGAAATTTAAAGCAAGAAAACTCTTGATGCTTAGTGAATTCATTTATCTGGAAAAACCTTATGTGACCCCCTTGTAGAATGAAGAAGCTTTTGCTGTTGTTTTCAAGTTAGTTTACTGTGAATCATCTTTGCCTTCACTTCCTTGCACAATACCCTTTTGATTCTTCTAATGTATCACAGAATTTGACAGTTGATATTTGAACAGACCATGGGACAGCAAGAACACTGCTGACCAAAGAAACACCTGGCACCATGATCAGGAGACAAGCACCAGTCACACACACCTGGGGGCAGCTGGAGAAGATGGCCCATGACACAACACTTTGGCAGACTCTTACTGATGACCTCTGCTACCTGTGGGCAGTGAAGATGATGGTGATGATTTTCAACAGCTATGATAAATGAACTTTGCCTATGCACCCACACTGGCATTAGAAATCTCACACAATGAAGGAAGGAGAAGAAACCGCCTGATTTAAACAAATGCTATCACAACAGATCCACAGCAGATTATTACAGATCCTAAGAACAGACCTTTTTTGTGGTTGTTTTGCCATGCACACATGAACTGTCTGATAGAATTCCATCTCTTGCATGAGCAACACACAACTAGCCCCAGTAAAAGCAAGGGTCTTAAAGATGAACTCACTCAAGCATAAAAAAACAAACTTCACTTCAGCTCTTGCCTTTGCAACTGCAAGCCATCACAGCTGATGGTGTAAACAGTTTTGAGCATTTTTGTGATTATTGGTGAAAAACATTTTATCAGTATCATGTCTACAAACTATCCTTGTAACTGAAGGAATCACCATAGATAACTCTGTCCTGGTATCTCTAGTGGTTAAATAACCATTTATTGAAAAATCAGAGATAGAGACAGAGACTCCATGTTACATGTATCAGAGACTGAGTTGCGAAGAATTCATTGCACACTGTCAAGCAAGAGGAAAAAAATGATATGCAGTGGTTAGTTTATTTCTTCAAGGTGGATGCGTGTGGTTGTGACGGCAAAGTAGCTTTGTGCAACCAGCTTTGAAACTTCACAGATCACTTAGTTCTTTATGGAACAATGAGTGAAACTAAAATAACTAATGAGAACCAACCTTCGCAAGGTGCAGTCTCTGCAGAATTCCACATTGAAGTTGCACATGAACAGAAGGCTTTGTCTTGATCTCTAAAATCACTTCTTTTTTTTTTTTAATCTCCCAAAATTTCTTTTAGAATCAATTAAGGTAGGTCAATCTGAAATGGTACAAGGCCATTTTCTGTCAATATTACAGTAGGTCATAAGTATAACACTGCTCTGATAATAACTATTTTTGTTCTCAAAAAGCAAAACAAAACCAGATCATGTTTCCTGACTTAGGCAAACACAAGGGAAGTAAGCAGTAGAGTCTGTTCCACTTCCCTCCAACTGCCAACTCGTAAAAATCCTTTCTGTGGGGAAAAAAACCAAGAAGGAAATTCTTCTTCTTCTTCTGCATCCGTGGGCTGCAACTATCAAATTCATTGGTACCTATGAGTGGGCTTTTACATCTATGACCATTTTAACCCTGCAACCTCACACTGTTTGGGGGGGGGGGGGAGAAGGTAACAAACTCACCTTGAGAACTCGTTTCCCATTTGTATTCCTGACCACAGGCTAAGTACAGTCCCTTCTTTCTTTCTTTAAGGAAGATTATTTCATTTCTAACCTGCTGTCCGTATTTGTTACAGAAAGTCTTGTGTAAGTTATTTTTTTTCTTCTTACGTTATCATCCCTTTTTTGCTTATACTCCTCAAATCAATGAGAATATATCTTTTTTGTTGTTGTTGTTTGTATTACTCAAGTTGTTACTATAATTGCATTAGTTAGCTTACAGATTTAGATGTACAGTGTAAAAATCGTTTTACTGTGAGTATATATCTCAAACATCCTTCTGTTCCTAACTGTAGTGGAATTCAACACAGACATCAGCCTTCCAAGGAAAGTGCTTTTATGTGTTAATGTACAACACAAGAACAGAAACTTCCACAAGAAAAACAAAAACAAAAGTGTGTTAAATAAATCGAACAGCAGGTTCAAACTAACATTCCTTGGAGCAGCAAAACCCATAATAAAATGGAAAAAGAACTGTTTTTTTTTCTCCTCAAAAGTCTCAATACTAACATTCTGTACTGAAAAGAATGCAACAAATAGTCAATTTGTTTTCTGGAAATGTTATAAAAAAATATTAAAAAAATGCTGAAAAAAAAAAGCCATGCAAGTAATCAAACTTGTAGGTCACACACTCATTTGACGTGCCTCCCATGCCCCACCACTCATGCTCTCCCCAATCCTTACCCTGTCTCCCTCTCTGCTCTTTAATAAAAAAAAAAATTTAAATTTTCCAAAAGAAAAAAAAGAAAAAAAAAAGGAAAAAAAGTTCACTTCTGAATGGAGATATGAATGCTATCTTCCCCCTAAACACGGTGTATCAGCACTGATGGTTGAACAGCCACAGTCACAGCCACAGCAGTTTGTAAACACCCTCGCACAAAGCAGTCTCCCAAAAGGTTTGTACGCACATGACACCCAAGAAAAGCAGTGCACCCATCCCCCACTTGGTGAAGACAACGCTTGCAACCTCTGCCATACTGTATGGGTCTTAAATGACCCAGAGTCACAGTTTTCACTTGACAAATGAGTCTGGATTTAAGCTACCTCCACGATAATTCATGACCTTACCAATAAAGCATGGCCTCGCACTGTATCAAAAAACTGTTTCTGAAAACACACTAAAGAAGTAAACAAAAAAATAAGACCTTCAATATGTCATGGGTCCAAGCAGACCCACATTCTCAAAGAAGAAACCATGGGGTCCCAGGAAACCCACAACATACAGCAAGGCTTCATTCCTTCAGAAAAACAAACAAAAAAACCAAAAAAACCCATGGGTTACTGAAGACCCGCAACATAAAGCAAGGCTTCATTGCTCCAAAAAACACCAAAAAAAACCCAAAAACCCCATGGGTTACAAAAGACCTTTGACACACAGTACGGTTTTGTTCCTTCAGAACAAACCATGGGTCACAACATAAAGCAAAGCTATATTCCTTCAGAAAAAAAACACCAGAACATGGGCTACAGGCCACCCACGGCAAAAGGTGGTTAAAATTGCAGGTGGGTTGGAGGGGGGCGGAGAGATAGGGGAAATTGTGTCTACTCAGCACATACTTCAAACTAGCGGGTGACCGGTCCTCACAAGGGTGAGGAAGAGGAGTGTCTGGTGTCAATATCGTCCGTTGGCCCCATGTCCTGGGAGGGTCGCAGGATGGGGATGACCAGGTCGTCCATGTTGGGCATCACAAACACCCGCTGTGACACAAAGACAGACAACGATGAAGTCAGTGATGCAAAATCACAAAGACCCGCTGTGACACAAAGAAAGACAACGATGAAGTCAGTGATGCAAAATCACAAAGACCCGCTGTGACACAAAGACAGACAACGATGAAGTCAGTGATGCAAAATCACAAAGACCCGCTGTGACACAAAGACAGACAGCGATGAAGTCAGTGATGCAAAATCACAAAGACCCGCTGTGACACAAAGACAACGATGAAGTCAGTGATGCAAAATCACAAAGACCCGCTGTGACACAAAGAATGAAAACTCTGAAGTCAGTTATGCACAATCACAAAGACCCGCCGTGACATGAAGAAAGACAATGACGACGTCAGTAAATCACAATCACAAACACCCACTGTGACATAAAGAAAGACAACAATGATGTCAGTAATGCACAATTACAAACACAGGCTGTGACACAAAGAAAGACAACGATGACATCAGTAAATGGTAATGCACAATCACACATACCTGCTGTTAGTGTTACACAAAGAATGAAAACTATGATGTCAGTAACGCACAACTGCAAACACCAGCTGTGATGAAAAGAAAGACAATGATGATATCAGTAATGCACAATCACAAACACCGGCTGTGACATGAAGCGAAACAACAATCACGTCAGTAATGCACAATCACAAACACCAGCTGTGACACAAAGAATGAAAACAATGACATCTGAAATGCACTAACACAAACACTCACACATAGCCACACAAAGAAAGAAGACAATGACAAATGTAATGCACAATGAAACTGTCACAAATACCGGCTTCAACGCACTGAAGACGGTTATGGAGTTGGAATGAAAGCCCATGCCACCAAACACTGTGGCAGAAATCAAAGCAAAACTTTTAAAGTGTATTAGAAAAAAAAAACAACCACCAAAAAAACAAAAGAAAACATGCACACAAACAAAAACAAGAGGGAATAGTAAAGAAATGATTTTTGTTTGTATAGGAGTGTGAGAGTGAGTGTGTATGTATGTGTGTTGCGTGTCTATTGTTTGGTGTGGTGTGTGTGTCTGTGTATGTATGCGCTCATATGTGAACATGCTTGCACATGTCGGTTCATTTGTGTTCATGTATGTGCATGCATGTATGCATATGTGTGTGCACGCACATGCATAAGGATACGTGTATGTGCATGCATGTGTGATGCATGCACATATTCATACTGTATGTCACCATTTGAATATAAACATGTCAAGCTAACCCTGTGCCCTAATCAGCCACTTCAAGACACAGAAACACCACCCATCCACCTGATGAAGCTCTGTTCATCATCACCTGACCCACAATCTTACAACATGCATGTGTGGGGTGACGGCCTAGAGGTAACGCATCCGCCTAGAAAGCGAGAGAATCTGAGTGCGCTGGTTCGAATCATGGCTCAGCCACCGATATTTTCTCCCCCTCCACTAGATCTTGAGTGGTGGTCTGGACACTAGTCATTCAGATGAGATGATAAACCGAGATCCCGTGTGTAGCATGCACTTAGCGCAGGTAAAAGAACCCACGGCAACAAAAGGGTTCTTCCTGGCAAAATTCTGTAGAAAAATCCACTTTGATAGGAAAAACAAAGAAAACTGAATGCAGGGGAAAAAAGAAAAAAAAGAAAAAAGGTTGGCGCTGTAGTGTAGCAACGCGCTCTCCCCGGGGAAAGCAGCCAGAATTTCACACAGAGAAATCTGTTGTGATAAAAAGAAATACAAATACAAATACAAATAAAAGACTCAACACTGAGACCTGCATGAACCAGCAATAACAGAAACAGCAAAAACACATAAACAAGAGAGAGAGAAAGAAAGAGAGAGACAGACAGAAAGAGAACGACATAGAGAGAAAGAAAGGGAGAAGGGAATAGAGAGAAACAGAGAGTAACAGACTAACAACAGGCAAAACACGAAAGAAAGGGAGGAGTTTCAGCCCCTGACCTGGAATTCCTGTTCCAGTTTGCGTTCAATCCAGTCGGTGATGTGTGTGATGGTCACCACGCGTTCCCCTACCTGGGGCTTGGCCACCAGCCACAGTCTGGGGGGACCCCGAAATCCATACCTGTTGACACCCACAAACATCAGTCATGCACACACACACACACAACACACACATATACACACAAACACACACACATATGCACACATACATACACACACACATGCAGAAACAGATAGGCACACACATTCTCTTTCTCTCTCTTTCTCACACACAAAGACACACTTACACCAATGTGCACAAACACACAACCATGTACAAATATGTCCACATCTGAGACAAGAGGGCTTCCTTCATATACTCTGTTTGGCTGATATATTTCTTGTATCAAAATGTTGCAAGCTATAGCTGGTAGCTTTGCTCTGCGACAAAAATTCATAAAACTGACCAACCAGACTCACTGCAACAATATCCGTTCATGCATGATGATAAATTGTGCAAATCATCTATCTATCTTCTTCTGATTCTGGTCTCCCCTGCACAGTTCAACTGTTCAGTATCTACTTGAGACTGACCACAAATTGATAACTATACATCCTGTCAGTCATTCTCACTGACGAGTTCACTGCCACTGTCTGCAGTCAACTCGATATTTTTATATTCATGTAAAAAAAAAAAATAAAAATAAAAATAAAAATTTTTTTGAAAGACACTTCAGCGACACATGTGCACATGCTTTTTTTTTTATTTACTTACAGTTCCTACTACTCAAATTATGGAGAATTCATGCAGTTTGAAAACATTCCCATGACAATATTATTCTGCCCCACATCGCAAAACCCCTTCAACCCACCCCTAAACCTGATGCAGTATATATAACAGTAATCTAAAAGGCAAACTTACTGAGATTAAAAAGGGGGTATAAGAAAATCTTTGTACATTAATATGTAAATAAGTTACATGAGAATGAGAAAAAGAGAACGAGTGAGCAAGCTGGTGTGTGAGTGTGTATGCACACACACACAGATGAGTGTTCATGAGAGATCTTGTCTGTTTATGTGTGCTTATTCATTTCTCTATCTGAGGTAATAAGATATTCTGATAGTGCGTGAGCATGTATGCGTGTGCATGTGCACGTGCGTGCTAAAATGCACAAGTGTGACTGCGTGTGCTTTGCATCTCAGTGTGTTGCTTTACAACAAAAGCCCTCTCCACAGACAGTTGGAGGTGTGTGTATGTGTATGTCCATGTGCTAGTATGTGTGCGTGCATGCAAGTGGGCCTGCTTGTGTGTGGGTGCTCATATGCAAGCATGCATGCATATACAGTGCTCACATGCAAGCATGCATGCATGCATGTATGCACGCATGTGTGTGCAAGTCTGTGCGTATTGTCTGCATCTCAATGTGTCGCTTTATGAGTGTGTAAAGCAACAAAATCCCTCACCACAGCCGGTCGGAGGGGGGCGTGGGGATGTTGACGGCCAGTTTGCCGACCAGGTTCCGGACGCTGACCTGCAGCTGGAGGGGGGTGTTGGACACATTTTCCATGGCCCGCTTGATGTACTTGTACTCTGTGGCCTGTTGGAAGTACTTGGACGATGTCAGCTTGTTCAGGTACTTCAGCAGCTTCTTGCTGCCTCCACCACTGGGACACAGCATTCAGACACATTACAGTTTCAGCTTCAGCTTCAAGGAGTCAGAGCATGCAGACAGATCCATATGCGCCATACATCTGCTGTATATACAGATTTTAACAACAACAACAAAAAATAACAGATCCCTGACCTTTGCAAAAACCTAACTCGCAGATCTGGCCTAGAGAGTATTGCTACACACTGACATACACTTCAGAGCTATTTTAGAAAATTTTTATTCCTATCACAGTTACTCTGGAAGGCCTGTTTATCAATATAAAAAAAGAGAAGATAAATAAAGATAAGAATATCAAGAGATAAAAGAAAAATAAAGAAGAAAAGAAAAAAAGAAAGAGAAAAAAAAAAAAGAAGAAGAAAAAGGCAAGGAAATTACTGATCTGAAATGAACAGATGTACTGCCAGGAACAATACATCTTTAGAGAACACAGCAATTAATACGAAATCTGCAAAGAACAGTACAATCAATCGTAGGTTTGAAAGAAAACATTGCAATGAACTAAATAAAATAATGTGTAAATAATACTGCAACTGACTGCAGACAAACTAAGATGATGTTAGGTTCTTGTGTGGTGGTGGTTTTATAAATTCAATGTATTTTCTTATCACACAATGTTTGTCTCATGAGCAAACACTGCTAGGAACATAAAATGCTCCCCCTCTTCCCTGAAAAAAACCACCAACAAGCAAACAATAGACAACAAACCCCTGTGTGAAACAAGGACCTCTTTCAACAGAGGTAGTTTGTTTTTGCTGTCCTCTAATTTCTAAAAAAAAATGTTTGTCCCATAGCCTTTTATTACCATAGGGGCAGTGAATTCATATGGCATTAGAAGGCGTGGCTCTGTCCTCTTCATCTGCCATTTTAACCTTCTCTAACAGAAGTCACATTCACACACTGGGTGGATTCAGGAAAACTGGAGTAAAATGCCTTTTCCAAGGACACAACACCAAGCCAAAACAGGGCCTCAAACCCTGACAACTGCTGAACACTGGATCATAAGCTCAGCACCTAACTGGCTCCACCACCATGCATACCTCTACAAGACACTCCTAAAGCAGCGTCACTGCAGAGACTCACCTTTCCTTCTCCTCTGGGTTGGCTGCCGCCATGTCCTCCTCTTCATCAGTGGAGGATTCAGCGCTGTCCTCTTCATCCGAGTCTGTCACTGGAGATCTGAACACAGTCACATACACGTTGTCATGGCTCCTGGCGTTTGTGTTGTGTGTGTTTGTGTGCACCTCTCCTTTCCTTCCCTTCTTCCCCTATCTACCTTCTCCTCCCCCACCCCTCTCTTCTCTCCCCCTCTCTCTTTCACCTCCCTCTCTCCTTCATGTGTATATTTGTTTTAACGCCAAGCATATGCAAGTACATCTCTGGGGATGTGTGTGGCAACTCCCTTCTCTTGAACATTTTGAACTCTGAGCCGAGTTCAGAAATCTATGTAGTTGGGGGAGAAAGATTTCCCTTTGCTGTTGATGCCAATCTCTTTCAAGAGACAGGTCACCAGGTTGTGAGGTGTTGGGTGCTGTCAGTGAAGTTGTGGGGCATTTTGCCTGTCACCCCATTCTTTGGTGTGTGTCGGTGTTGGTCTGTGTGGGTCTGGGTTTTCACCCTGGGCCAGTGGTGTGCCTATTTACCTGGTGACAGATTTTCCTGTGAGATTTCCTCCCCATGCCGCAGCCTTCAACAGATGTCCAGGATGCGTCGCTAGAACAGTCCTCATTCCCCTCCTACTGTGTCCTTCCCAAAATTTCCTCATGCCCGCTCCCGCTCCACACCTCCAACATACCCCTTTCCCATTGTCCCTCTCACCCAATCCTGCCTCAGCCATCAAATTTACGAGTGTCATCAGTTTTCAGCTGTTGGGAGGAGTTCAAGTCTGGTGAACTCTGGCAGCATCGTTGAGCTGAACTGGTGCCACAGTTCACTATAAGTCTGACGTAGAATTGTGCCGTGGTTAGATGGGGGATATTTATTTGAGTGCTTTGATTTGTTGCGGGTATTTATTTTCTATGACCACAGTAAAGATCTGAGCTGAACTTTGATGTGTCTCTGTGTTTGTGTTGTTGGGACGTTAGCTAGTCTGGGAAGGGATGGGGGCAACCCCTTACTGGTTGTGACATATGTCACATCATGAAGGAAGTGTCAACAGCAGTTAAAGACACAAAACATGCTGTAAATCCTGTCAGTACAATGAAAAAGACAGGCACATAATATTGCAAGGTGACACATACTCACATCTATCTGGAAACGTCTGGTTTTCATATACACATAAAAACAGCACACATACATGTACTCACATGCAAAATTTATACACAGACACACACACACACTTACCGTCTGTTGTCACTTCCAGTGAAAAGGCATTTATGGCAAAGACATGAACACACATGAGGACACATATGAACACACACACACACACACACAAACTTTGAGGCACACAGTCACAAACTCTGAACGTAACCCCCAAGCACCAACCTTTCTGAAGATGGCCCTGACCCCGTAGACATTTGCTTGGGATTGCTGCGCTTCAGTTTCATCAGATTCATCTTGGTCTCTATGGTCATCTGGAACCCTCCACCATAGGACACGTCCAGCTCTACCCAGAATCCCCTCTCATCCAGGTAGGGGTTGGCGGCCCGGCGCACCACTGGCATCTCTTTACCCATGTCGATGGCTGTCACCTGGAGCTCCTCTATGAAGTAAGGGACCTGGGGAGGACGGTGGCAGAATGGTTAAGATGCTTACCTGCCCATACAGTGTTTGTGAGGGTCTGGGTTCAAATTCCAGCCTTGCCCTTCCTCCCAAATTTGACTGGAAAATCAAACTGAGCATCTAATCTTTTCAATGAGACAATAAACCAAGGTCCTGTGTGCAGCACACACCTGGTGCTGTGAAAATGAACCCATGTCAACATAAGTGTTGTCCTCTGGCAAACTGATGAAGAAGAAATCCACTCTGATTGTTACAAAAGTATATATGCCAGCACTCAAGGCCTGACTAGAACACTGAGTCATGCTGCTGGTCAGGTATCTGCCTAGCAGATGCAGTGTAGCATACATGGATTTGTCTGAATGCAGTGATGCCTCCTTGAGAAACTGAAAACAGTGAATCTGCTTCACGGATGCATCTTTGAGAGTTGCTCGAATTTCCTTTTCTTGACCAACAATGTAGGTGTCTGTATCTCTCAGCCAGGCTAAAGCTGGGATATGTTATGAGAATACATCCTTATCAAGTAGTCCCAAACCTAAACAGACCCACAGCAAGATGTTCTGTACCGGATTTCAGGCATATGCTGAATGACTTGCACCCCTAATTCAATCTTAAAAAAAAAAAAAAAATGAGAGCAACAGAGAGAAGAGCAATATGAAAGAGATAAAGAGAACAATAATATCATTTATTTCATGCTTAGCCAAACAATCTGAATAAGTAAAAGCTTTCCTTGGACTTGGGAGTTAGAGCTGTGTTCTGATATTATCTTCATCAACAAAGCACGTAAAAATAAAAAAAATTGATGAATATATTTGTCTTCCTTGGGTTGGACTTTTTTTTTCCTTACAGCTAAGAAGTGAGTAGAAAGTTGAAGAAACATGAGGTTACCTTTGTACTAGCATTGACATTTCTTTTTCTTTCCTGTTCCTTTTTCTTGAAAAATTCACCCTACTTAAAATCCTTTACTTGGAGAAGAAAATAAAGCCTTAACTGTTAACATGGAATTCACTTAAAAAAAAAAAGAAAAAAAAAAAAGAAGAAGTTTGTGTGAGCTGAATGACCTCTTCACACAGACTGTAACACTCACGTGGATCTTGCTGAGCTTTCTCTGCAGCTTGTCCTTGACCTTCTCTGCCCACCAGCCGTCCCGCAGGAAGTCGTAGAAGCATCGGCCAATCAGGGCGTTGAGCCAGTACAGCTGACTGTCGCAGATGATGGAGCCGGTGAACGGCAGCCGGGAGGACGCTGATACCTCTTTGTCCGTCTTGCTGGGGCTGAGGAGACGGGTGAAGGCTCCTGCGGGCATCAAGTGACCCATGTAGCGCGTGAAGTCCAGCGTGGGGTCTGTGGTCTCCGCCTGTGCACAGCCAAACCACCACTTAAAACGTCATCATACATGTGTGTGTGTGTGTGTGTGTGTGCACGCGCAGTGTGTGTGCAAGTTTAACTGTCCTTAAAATATGGAAAAGTGTCTTTCTATGTGTGTGTTTGTGTTACACTGAAAAGTACACATGTATGCACACACCCCTCCTTCTGTACCCCCTCCTCACCCCCCCCCCACAAACAAACAAGCTCACTGAGCTATCCCACCTCCACAGCAGCACTCTCAGGATCAGAAGTTGTAGATGACTGAGAGTCTGTAGAGTTATGGCGCTGTCGCGTGGAACCTTCTGAGTTGGCCCTCCGATGGTGCAGCTGTCGTTGACGGTCTATCGCTCTGCGCATTTCCAACACAGCATTGGGCAGTGGTTTCCCTTGAGTGGCCGCCACGAACCTGCGAAACCACTCCTCCTTCTCACGGCCCGTGCGAGCAAACAGGTACAACACGCTAGAGTCACATTTCTCTTCGGAAATCAACTCAAACCCCATGTCACTTTTCGGTCCGTCAATGCTCGGACCATCCACAGATGACTCCCCAACATTTTTTATTTTGGTCCCTGTTTCAGAGAGGGCCACACAGATGGGGTATTTCTTGCTCCAGATCCGTTTCTTGACCAAGCCAGGAGGCTGAAGAAAGACACGGCTCCCCTTCAGCTCAAAGTGTCTCTGGTGAATGAAGTGAGCGGTGCTGATGTTCTCATCATGCATGGCCCGCTTTGGGACGGGGGTTTTGGGGCGCTGCAGTCGCAGTTTGCTTCCTTCCAACGTGACAAAGACACTGTACGTGTGGTTGATGTGGTAGTCATTGGGGTTGTAGCTGGTGATCTCGTTCATCCATCCCTGGAACACAGGTTTTACAAATAATGATAAAGCAAATATATTATAATAATATTATTATTATTATTATTTATTTTTTATTATTATTTATTTATTTTATTTTATTTTATTTTTAATTCTTATTATTTTATTTTATTTTTATTATTTTATTATTATTATTATTACTACTACTACCTTTTTCTATATTATAATTATTATTTATTTATTTATTTATGTAAGCTTATCTATTATTTATTCCCCCCTTTTTTTCTTTCTTTTTTTCTTTTTTTTTCTCTCAAGGCCTGATTAAGCGCGTTGGGTTACGCTGCTGGTCAGGCATCTGCTTGGCAGATGTGGTGTAGCGTATATGGTTTTGTCCGAACACAGTGACGCCTCCTTGAGCTACTGAAACTGAAACTGATAAAGCAAAACGAAACATGGTAACTGAATTTATATTTCCGCCCCATCTTTCACTGGGTGGCAACACACTCACACAACTCATCCATATTTCCCCAGACACAGCCACACCTGGGCTTTTTTCTGCCAGAGCCATAGTGCTGACAGTCTTTAGGAAACTGCTTGCCAGGTCACCTGTAGATCACACAGCAGAGGGAACAGTGAACTGCTGTTGAGTCACTTCAGTGGTGTTCAGAAACTGCCTGTACTGATTCAACAAGCAGAAGACTACCTGTAAGTTTGCTACTGATGACAATGATGACCACCACTGAGCTGGACTGAGTGTGTCCCCTGGAGAGGAGGCTTCCAGTGACAGTCCCCACCAATGTGCAGACACTGAAGACTTCCACATATACTCTTCACAGGCATGGTGGAACTGGAAGTCGAACTTCAAACTAAGTCTGAGACCACAAGAGCAGTGCATGAAACTGAAGAACAAAATCCTGGGCAATTTTTGTTTGTTTATGTTTTATGATGCTGGATTAGGATGATGACAATCCTGCCATAGAGGTCCATCATGGCTTGGGACTATGTCACCATGTGATAGAGCTGTAATCTGCATTCCCTTTCACAGTGTATACCTTCATCAACCAAGCCTGAGATACTGAGCAACAGAAAATTGAGCAAAACTCCCAAAGATACTGCCATGAAGTAGATGACTCTCAACTGCACAGTCCCAGTCTTCCCATTTTGAGCCCATATCCCATTCAACTCTGGGTGCTGGCCACAGGCTGAAAAACCCTACAGTTATATACTGCCTACAATAGGGTTTGAGCCTGCATCCTCCAAGCTGTTAGTCTGCAACACTAACCACTTAGCAACAGCAGTTGGTTATGGAACTGAATTATTGTCTTTTACACATTTATGCATTCTGCAGTCACCTCATACACATGTTCTCTCACAAATGCACACACTATTTGCATTTTCATACAATACATAAAACACATTCTAGACATACATTAAACAGACAGATACACATACTCACACCATGTGCATTTCTCCAACACACACACACACACATCCTGTACATAAACCACTCTCTCTTACACACTACCTCCTGTAGATAAACCACTCTCTTTAACACACACAGTAGATGTAAGTCGATCTCACACACCCACACTACTCACCTTGTAGGTCCCATCTTCCAGCACAGGCTCCTTCATCTCTGGAATTTCCATGGGCGGCAGGTCTTCTATGGGGGTCAGCTTCGGCATCTGTTTGGGGGGGGCGGGCTGCAAGAGCCAGTTGTAGGCCATCCAGGCCAGGGAGGTCAGCACACAGCCTGCAATCAGCCCCGACATGTAGGACGGCAGAGGGATGATCAGATAGGCGAACACACAGGAAGTAAACACCACCAGCTTGGGCCAGGGCACTGACTGCACGTCCTGACTCACCAGACGCATGAAGGACGTGCCTCTGTGAGGTGAAGCAACAGCGCTGTCTTTTCTAAGTGCCTCAGGCTTTTTACTGGGTGTTTCCCCCTCTTTCCGTTTGTTTTCTTCTGTCGGGTTTGCAGGCTTCATCAAACCTGACATGCTGACCATGGCCACAGTTTTGGGGTGTTTCTTTTTCAAGCTTTTCAGCTTGGAGCGCGAATGAGCAACGGTGCTTGTGGTTAGGCCCCCTGTAAAATCTTCAATGGGTTCCTCCTTGAAGTGTTCTTCAAAAACCAGGATATTCTCTTCATCTTCCTGGGCCTCGTCTGCTATAAGAGGGGCACTGCTCTGCTCAGGCTTTCTGTCCTCAGAAACCACAGGGGCTGGCCTTTCTTCACTCACTGACCTCACTGTCGGAGGTCTTGGCATGGAGTTAGGCCTCACTGCGTGACTAGGACTGGAGGCCCGACGTCTGAGCGCTGTCCCCTTGGTGCTGGCTTCATCATGATTGAATACCTGATTCGGAGCGACTTCTGCAGTTTCGTTCAGACATCCTAGAAGGGGATGCTCCTTGTCAGGAGTGACGCTTGCACTAGATTCTCCACCAGATAAGTCCTCGATGGTTTTGTTGATTTTCTCCTGGATCTTGCCCTTCAGGCCTGTCAGGATCTCCTTGTACTCAAACGCAGCCTTGTTGCCTTTCCTCAGTGGTGATGACTTGTCCGTATCTTCTGCATCTGAACTTAAGGGGTCAGTCTTGGATTCTGTGGGCGCAGATGCTGCAGAGGTAAAAGAGCCAGATTTTGCTGGAAGGGTGACATTGGTTGGAGCACTAGATAGACTGGAAGTGCGTGACTGCTGCAGAAGGCTGGCGTATTTGTCCGATATGGTGAGGTCTTCCTCCTCTTCCTCATCCTCCAGCTTCTTAAAGCTCATTCCTCCCAGAGACAGACCACCTCGGGGGGGAGGGGGCCTGGCCGGGGGCTTTGAGCTTCGTTTGAAACTCATCATGGACTGAAACACCACAAAATGTCATCATAAGCTATGTTGTTGGAACAAACATAGGGGCTTTAAACTTCATTTGAAATTCATCATCGACTGAAACACAACTAAATGTCATCATCAGTTATTCATTTGAAACTCATCACTGACTGAAACACAAGAAAATGTCATCATCAGTTGTTCATTTAAATCTCATCACAGACTGAAACATAACAAAATATTATCATCAGTTGTTCATTTGAAACTCATCATTGACTGAAACATAACAAAATATTATCATCAGTTGTTCATTTGAAACTCATCACAGACTGAAACATAACAAAATATTATCATCAGTTATTCATTTGAAACTCATCACTGACTGAAACACAACAAAATGTCATCATCAGTTATTCGTTTAAATCTCATCACAGACTGAAAACACAACAAAATGTCATTATCAGTTATTCGTTTGAAACTCATCACTGACTGAAACATAACAAAATGTCATCATCAGTTGTTCATTTGAAACTCATCACTGACTGAAACATAACAAAATGTCATCATCAGTTGTTCATTTGAAACTCATCACAGACTGCAACAACAAATCAAAATGTCATCATTAGTTATTTGCATGAAACTTATTATAAACTGAAACAAACCAACAAAATGTCATCATCAGTTATTCACATGAAACTTATTATAAACTGAAAGAAACCAACAAAATGTCATCATCAGTTATGCCACTGGAACAAATGATGGAGCTTTGAGCTTCATACGAAGTTCATCATGGACTGAAACAACACAACAAAATGTCATCACAGGTTGTGTAGTTAGAAAAATGAAGACCTTAGAATAAACCAAATAATTCACGTAACTTGAGAGTGGAGAAACTGATATCTGCAACAGATTTTATTAGTTTTGAGGTCAATCAATGGAATCTGAAAAAGACTTGATTTGTTTTGCGGTTAATTAATGGACTTTCCATTGATTTACACACTCCACTCTGCACCTGACAACTGTACAGAAAGGTAACAAACTTACAGAGGCCTCAAATATTCATCCCCCAAGAAACCATGATCAAAATTCACCCTGCATGAAATCATGGTGCACATGTGTTAAGTTTCATACGGCGCCTTAAGTGTGGATATCTGTGCACACTTCAGTAAACATGCAGCGCCTTAAGTGTGGATATTTATACAAGGAACCAACACAGCCATATATACATTTTCCATGAACTGGAAAACATGACTGTCCAGCACACTCCTCCCTTCCTCCCCCGCCCCCCTCGATCACCACCCAACCTCAATACATTACTGACTTCCCTTCTATCCCCATGCACATTACTCAGGTTTCTAGCCATCTCTTTTATGTACACCCTAAAACAATGTATCATCTAAACATTGCAGAGTCAAATTTCTGCACTGACATGCGAAGTTAATGCTGTGCTTTTTTCTCAGTGTCATTCCTTTTTCTTCTTTTTTTGTTTATAGTATATGTAATATAATATATAATATAATATCAGGAGACTAATATCATGTTCTGTGGAAAGCCGTTAGTGAACCCATGGCTGCATCGTGCATGGGAAGAAAAAAGCACAAGCACAAGTTCTGGCATAACAGCAGTGGTCTTTTTTGCATTGTTGTTGCAAAATTACACAAGTGGGTTCAGGTTGTGCCAATCCAGCTGGGGAACTAAGCGTCAGGAACACGGCCCAACAGATGGCACAGACCCATTTGTACCACATCCATTCCTTGGACATACAGTTCTTTAAAATATGATTCAGATGCAAGTATAATCAATCTGTACACACACACACACACACACACACATATATATATATATGAATTGGCCATGTAAAGAAAAAACCCAAAAAAACCAACATAAATGTCAGACTTCAGACTTTATTATGTCCTCATACAATGATGAAAATTTCCTTGCAAGCATGTAAAAACACAAAATGCAAGCACAGAGCCATACATAACATACAGTCATAAGAGAATGAAAAAAAAAACACACACACACAAAAAACACAAAACAAAACAAACAAACAACAACAAAAACCAAAAAAACCCTGAGCGACTGGGGGAAAAAAGGAACACAAAAACACAAATTGCTGCACATATTTAAAGAGAATATGTCAGCTGCTCATTACTCCCTCCTCCCCGCCACACCCCCTTTTTTCGGGGGGGTGGGGAGGTTGGTTTCTTATTTTTAGTTTGTGCTGTTTTTACTAGTAAGGTTCACTGCCAATACAGTGTTTGTGAGGGTCTGGGTTTGATTCCCGCTCTTGTTCTTTCTCCCAAGTGTGACTGGAAAATAAAACTGAGCATCTAGTCATTTGGAATGAGATGATAAACTGAGGTCCTGTGTGCAGCAAACACTTAAATAGTACCCACAGCAACGAAAGTGTTGTCCTCTGGCAAAATCCTGTCGATAAAATCCAGTCTGATATGTACACAAGTGTATAGGCATACACTCAAGGCCTGACAAAGGGCACTGGGTTATGCTGCTGGTCAGGCATAGATGTGGTGAAGGGTACATGGATTTGTCAGAATGCAGTGACGCCTCCTTGACAAA
Source organism: Babylonia areolata (assembly GCF_041734735.1). Taxonomy (NCBI): domain Eukaryota; kingdom Metazoa; phylum Mollusca; class Gastropoda; order Neogastropoda; family Buccinidae; genus Babylonia; species Babylonia areolata. The sequence goes on along the minus strand of NC_134893.1, from coordinate 5,591,515 downwards.
CTGAAACTGAAACTGCTAGCAGCCAAGGCTTCTGTGTGCCTCACTGGCACGGTTCCCATGCATGGCACTCATCTCGACACCTCGGTGCACTGCCACACTCTGGTTCTGCCTCAGTCCCAGCAGTCCACAGGAAAACTCTATGTCAGTCTGCTATGATGTCACCCACCACAGCAGACCCTGCTTTGCCACTGGAATAACTTTGGTGGCCTTCAGTGATGCCAGTTGCAGTTCAACACCCCATCACAAAGTGACAGTGCTGATTTCTTCTGTAATAATATGAGAGAGAGAGAGAGAGAGAGAGAGAGATTCAGATGGTTTATTCATTTTAGGCCTAGGCCCCTCATGAAGGGGAAAGTGAACAGGCAATAATCATATCATTTAAGACATACAGATCAAAACAATGCAGCTATGGATATATCAGGTTAATCAGGAACATTAAGAAGTGAGAATTTCCCTGTATCTAAATGCTTTGTAGAAAAACAGAGACAAATTTCGCACAACATCATGGTCAGTACAAGACAACAACAGAACCAATTTGAAGAGACAAGGTTGTCGATAGTATCTGGGTCGAATAAAAGTTTCTCTGATTTCTTTCAGTACTTCACAACAAAGAACAAAATGAACTTCATCTTCTTTTGAACGTTTACACATAGGACAAATCAAATCAGATTCTTTCACTTTTTTGTATCTATACCTATGTACAGCCAAATCAGAAATACCCAGTCTAAACCTTGTTGTGATATACTTTATATGTTTATCAAGATTCAGAAGCAAATATGGTGGGTGTAGATAGATAGGAGAGAGAGAGAGAGAGAGAGAGAGAGAGAGAGAGAGAGAGAGAGAGAGAGAGATTAAAGTTAAATGCAAACGTAGTTAGTATACATAGATTTCATCACTGTCTAGACTGATCAGTTTTTTTGGGGGGATAAAACAGCTGTGGCACATCAGTGAGCAAAAATCAATGAGCTCTTTTAACTTTCCCATTTAAATGCAACAACAGCTGGGAAACTGAAAAGAAAAAAATATATATACTATATATTATCCACAAATTGCAACTCAATTTGACTAATGTATAAAATATGTAAACAAAGTGAGTTTACAAAATCACTCTGCCTTTGTCTGAGTATATGTGTGTCTGGGTGTTGGTGGGTGTGTATGGGTGTGTGTGTCAGTGGTTAACTTTGTCAACATTTTCTCTGCATCAACAAGTTGTAAAGGAACCAAATTTGACAGGATGGTAGGCATGGCTTTTCCAGTAAACCTCTTCATTATGATGTATAGCAAGAAGGGTGAGAAATCAACAGTCAAGGTCATTATTTGGCAAAATATAATGTTTGATGGAGTTCATGTCTAGCAACTGATTTTCATCGAACTAGGTATAGTAACTAGTAAGTAGCTATGGTAGCAGCATGTTCCCAAATAATGATGTCAATAACAACCATCACCTGATGATCACCTGAAGAAGCTGTAAGCTTGCCTTAAGTGTGATTATTGATTTTCAACTTTGGCACAAATCTTTACTGTCATATTGACAGCCAAATAAAACGTTTTGCATACAAATATAGAATCAATAACGTAAAGCCAGCACAATAAATGTTCCTTAAAGATCTCAAACAGGTACATGAAATTGACAAATATGTTTTAAAAATAACAATGGAAACTGGCAAATCAGAGCAGAAATGGGCACCATACAAATGCTTAGCACAGGACTAAACTTTGTTTATCATATGCAAAATTAATGTGTTTATGAAAAGTCATTCAATACTGTTCTGCAATTGTTATTTAGACACTGAATGGCGAGTTTCCTGAACAGTATTGTTTGTTTTTTTACTTCCAAATGAACAAATCATAAAATTAGTTGTATTTGTAATTGTAAGCCTGTGTCTGAACCATCAAGCAAAATTCACAAAGCACAAATGCACTCACACACACAAAAAGGATGTATGAAGAGATGACACCTAGCAACTGTCCCTACTACCCATGCTGTTGCTGCTGCTACTCCTGCTATTGTTACTATTATGACTATCATACATGCTACTGCTGTCACAACTACACTTACTGTTGCTGCTGCTTCTTCTGCCACTATTTTTTTTTACACATACTATTCCCGCTGCTCACACAACTCATGCTGCTGTCGCTGCTGCTGCATCCACCAACCACACATGCTGTCACTATTGCTACTATCACTCATGCTACTGCTAATCCTACTACTTCTACTTCTTATTATTCTTCAAACTTTCGCCTAATTCTCCTGAGATTTTGTTCCAAATTTTGAAGGAAAAAAACTTGCTATAAATCTGCACTGAACATGGAAGGAGGGAGGGGGTATGGGGGGGGGGGGGGAGGGGGAAGGGAAAGATATAATGATATAAAATCAGAAAAAAAAAAGAAGAAAAAATACCCCCAAAAAAGGGGGAAAAACAAAGAAGATAAAAAGGGGCAATAACACTTGGAAATAGTTGTAAAGCTTTAAACTGGATCTGGACCTGAAAAAAAAAAGCATTCATACAACAAACCACACCTGGAAAATAATTATATTGCATAACTTTGCTGAATTTCAGATGACAGACAAATGGAGACTAAAAAGAAGAAGAAAAAAAAGAGAGATAGATACATATATATATTATATATATATATATATATTATCTATATATACATCAAGTCAAACATTTTCAACTTTGCAAAACATCTTCCTTAACATTTCCTGTAAAAAAAACGCACCATAAGGTCTTCAAAATCTGGCAGTCTATAACAACTGTAACAAAATAATTCAAATGGGGAAACAGATTACTTAAAGTGGGAAAGAAAGGGGACATATTATGCAGCACATTTTTCCACAAGAAGATGGGTGCTTTACATGTCACATGAGGAACTGGAACAAAAATATGGCAATATCAGTCAACATTGTCATTACCTTTTATGGCGAAAGATTAGCAATATCAGAAAATACATAATCAAAGACCATCAAAAACAGGAACCACCATCAATAATATTAACAACAACAACAATTAAACACTTTACTGCATAATTTCTGTCTCTCTCAATCCATGCTGGTATATTCTGCTGACAAGAATATATTGTCCCCAAAATTATGGAATGGAAAAAAATGCTATGGTAAGGCCATCTCAGTTCATGGGACATAGTATCAGGTTAGTTAAGGCTGCCATTAAAAACAGTTTGATGTGACTGAAGTGTATATCATAATGCACTATAAAACAACATTTCATGATCACGTACATACATCTACACGTCTTTATCTATTTATTTACTTTTTTCCCCCTATTTTATTATCTAATCCATTTGTTATCATGCATTCAATAATAATTCCCCTCCAACCTTTTGTATCAACTGTTTTCACTTTGACAGATTAATAACCAGACAAATGAATACACTACAAATTTCAAGAGTCAAGATGTTATTGTGACAGGATAAACAAAAACAACCCCGACCCCCAAAACAAAGAAACAAACAACAAAACAAATGAGAAACGGCTCTCAACAGCCTCATACAAGTCATAGACACAGTTATCCGATCTCCTATCTTTCACAGAACACTCAAGTTAACACAGCTCATGTTTTCACATTTGTCCACAACATACTAAACCTTGTTCAAGAGACTATTTCTTCTTTCTCTGTGTGCATGTGTGTGCTGGGGTGGGTGTGGGTGTGGGTTGTGTGCGTGCGTATATGTGTGTGTGTGTGTGTGTGTGTGTGTGTGTGTGTGTGTGTGTGTGTGCATGTGTGCGCGTGTGCGAATGTGAGAGAGAGAGAGAGAGAGAGATGCTGCAAAGCCATTGTGTGTCACTGTGTGTGTTTCGTTAGTTATAATAGTTTGATGCACTGAGTAGTCATCTGAAAAAGCAACCCCCCCTTACCCCCCCAAAAAAAACCCAAACAAACAAACAAAAAAAAACAACAACAAAAACCACCCCAAAACAAACAAACACAAAAACAACCACCAAAAACACTAACTATGATTCCACGGCCCAGAAAAGCTATAAACAACAGTGTGCAAACATGAATGATGAACTGGGAAATGATAACAGTAATACAATAACTAAAATGGGTGAAATAGCACACTAACACTGCAGCGATACCATGTCAGTTTTTGTGTATGGTATCAATGCAACATCAAACTTGTGAATAGTTTTCTTCTTACTAGGATCTTCAGAGAGAACACACTCACACACAATAATGTATGTGTAATGGATAATGGACAGGCGTAATGAAACAATCAAGAACGCTCAATATCTGTACCAGCACATAAGGGCTTCAGAAGAAAACTGTTCACAAGTTTGATGGTGAATTGATACCTATTTTTTGCACAGCACAAATATTCAAAATGGTAAATCTGTATATGTAACAGTTACAGGTTTAACTCAAATAGTTCTTATGTGTAATATCATCCAAGTTAACTTTTACTGGCAACATGAGATCCAGTTTAAAAAAAAAAAAAAAAAGTGTACCACCAGCGACAATTAGCCAACAGTTAATAGTTTCTATCTGGAATATCATTTCCACTGGGTGATACAAGGATTTTAAGAAATCAAAATTTGTAGAAAATAAGGGTCCAAACACATCAAAAGTTGGATCAACATTTCCTTAAACAGTAACATGTTTCCCTCTAATACACTGCTGAAAACTAAATTCAAAAGGCAGCCAACCCCAGTGTCAGATACTACCTGAACACATAGCAAAACTACGGTTTGTCAACACATGTCAGCATACAAGAAGGCCACTGACAAGCCTGACTAGCATTGAACAGACACAAAGACAGGGCACAAAGAAAAAGCGGGTTGGTGAACAATAAACATTCACTGTCACTGCCCCCACCCTTTTTCCTTCATTTTTGACATGCTATCCATTAAATTCAAGAAACCATCCAACTTCCTGCTTCAAACACTCATTCTTCTGTTGATCAAGTTATCATTGGCTGTCTTTTTCCAAAACTGACACTTGAATAAAAGAAAAGAAGAATGAATGAGAAATGGTCAAAAGTAAGGGGCAAGGTGGGTAAGAACAGCAGCAACATTAATAAATCCTTCTCTTGTCATTTAGTATTTACTGATCATAACTGGCCTGAAAAAGGTGTCATGAAAGCTCATGAATGCTGACAATTTTTCTTCTCTGACACTGGTCACATTTTGGACTTGAACTATGCATGGCGAATTCTACAGACCATTGTTTTTGGTGAACACTGTCATTTGAGTTAAAAATCATGACATGACATCAACACATTAAACCAAAACTTCCTGACTGCATACAAATCACTCATGTATGATGTAATAACATGTTAAATTCTGATCACAAGTGTAATTTTCCCCCTCTCAGTAACATTTCTATTCATTTTCTGTAGACTACGAAGTCAAAATTGAGCAAAAGATCTTGAGATGCAGGAAAAGTATATTTTGTGTATGAACAGCAGTGTCAGTTTCTTATTTCTTACTTAATAATAATAATGTTGCACACATAACTGTTCTGATATTTTGATTCTGACTGTTGTTGTCTCTGATCTTGGAATTAATCCACTTACATGTAATCTACATGCAGGTAACCCAAAGCTTCAGCTGGCTGTTATATTACAGATGATTTGCTGCTGTCTTCACACCAGCTTTCGTAAAGCTAAAAGTAACACAGAAAAATCCAAAGGTGGATTTAAGTGTCACTCTCAGTGTAACTCAAAGACCAGATCACAAGATAATTTATTGTCCTTAAAAGGAGATGCTTGATGTGGTGGCACACAGTTGATTCCTGTATAGTACAAATATAGACAACACAGAAACCATTCAGCTGATTTACATGGTATGTACATGTTGTACAGTAAAATATTTGGCTGTTTGCTGTCCTCAACACTCAAAATCCATACCATACAACTTCCACATTTTTCAACAGAAACAAACTGTGACAGAACCACTCAATGTGTTTGCTTTTATTTCAGGTTGACTATGATGCAATGCCAACCTGCAGTGTTGTTTGCATTGTTTATCTTGCTAGTGGCCAGATTCAACATGACTGAAGTGGGCAGTCAGGTATTCATCTCATGTAGTGATAAGAGTCCCAACAGCTTTGTCATTTTTTGATGTGTCTGCTCAGTCAATCCTTTACTTGTCAGTTTATACACTGGTGAACTGTGGGTTTATCCGTTGGCTTTAGATGTGTCTGCTCAATCAGTTAGTTTATACATTGGTGAGTTGTGGGTTTACTACAAAGACAGAAAAAAACTTTCTCTTAATGTTATCAATGGGCACCATGACTTGTTTGAGAAAGCATCTAGGTTTTAAATTGACTTCATGATTGTCTCATAAGAAACAGGCAGATTAGATCAACCCCTCTCTCTCGTTCTATAAGTTTCTCTGTGTGTGTGTGTGTCTCTGTCTCTCTCTCACACACACAGAAGTGAGACTGCATCATGGCTACACTGTCTCTCTGCAGCCCAAATTTCAAACAGTTCTATTATTAAACAATAATTTGAATAAAGTATTAAATTAAGGAGAAAAAAAAGTAAAAAAATGAACATCAGCTGATGATGACTTCAGAACATAACCATTCATACACAAAAACAACTGCGTTTTTCTCTCACCACAGTTTCTTATGATTATGAACAGTTTTGACCAGGAAATTTTTTGGCAGATTCTGAAATACTGCCAACTCAGAAATACTGATTGAACAGGACACTGGTTAAAACAGGAAATTCTTAACTCACTCAGGACTACAAGTTTTCTCCCTTGCTTTTCCCCACAGACGGTCCATTTGTAAGGGTTTGGAAAAAAATTACAAAAAATACAAAATACTGAGTAAGAAAATGAAACTTTCAGAACTGGTTTATTACTTGTTGAGCTATTACATAAAAAAAAAAAATCAAATTTCTCATCTTATTTTTACGGTTTTGCCATATGTAGAAAATACTGCCAATTTTTCACCCTGAATCACCATACCCATGCTCGCTTTCTGCATTAAATTCACTTTCTTCTTTGTCATCATCCACCTCTTCAATGTCTGACCCTTCAGTTTGTACCATTTCAAGTACTTCGGCAACCCTAAAACATTGCCATCACTGCCTTGTTCGCTTCACAACATTCTGAGAAGAGCCCGCTTTATTAACTGGCTGGCACGTGAGCAGACGACCGGTCAGCGACTTTGTCAGCGTGTGTGCGAGACGGGCCACACATACCAGGCTGACCAATCATACTGTTCGATTGTGGAGTGACCCAGAATAGCGCACTCTGCTTGGCTAATTACAAAATAACGTGTACAGTGCGTGATGGAATTTTACTTTTGGAGAATGCTATTCCATTCCTTCGTCCGAATCCGAATACGTTTTGTGTAGGAATGCGTGACCATTCCTTCGTCCGGAGAGAGTTAGTCAAATGTTTTGAAGCAAACCCAAACAAAACCTCGAAAGTTAACATGAGAAAATACAAGTTCACAAACTTTCACATTGTAGCATCACAAAATGGACAAGTGTGAACTGCAATTCATAAAAGATAATTTGTATCTTAAAACACAATCATTCATAATCAATGCCACTGACAATTATAAAACATCAGTGATATGTTCCTGATAACTAATATCACTGAGATATATCACAATATATATGCTGTCATTGAACATGCTACTACATGATGCTGTAAAGATTCATGAAGAAGGACTGAGTTGAGATATCTATGGTCAGTTTCAATTTCAGTTTGAAGGAAGCGTCAAAGCATATAATGCTATATGGACTTCTGAATGTATGGTCATAGGAATGATCCACATTGCAATAATAATTACTAATGTGTAAATTATTATATGTGTATGTGTATGTCCATTTGAGTGTGTGTGTGTGCACAAGTGTATATAAAAAAAAAGCATTGTAAAATAGAAACCCTCCACTTCAGATACCAGGTACTTGACCATTGATGAGCCAAATATTATTTATTCTGGTTGTTATAAGTACACTGTAAAGGGACTATATATTGGGTTTGAGAAACAAGTATAAGTGGTGTGTTGTTCGTTACATTTACAACATTTTTTTAAAACACTAACAACAGTTTTATAACAATGAAATCAAACAAAATTTCAAATACAAACATATACATGTATATAGTATATATACAATTGTGCACTGTGAGCCTCACACACTCTCGCTGCACATTGTAATAAGTGAAAGCAGTTTCAAACTGTGTGCACCCAAACACTTTTAACACTGCTGATACTACACAGCTCACTGGCGTATGTCAACGATAAATGAATAATAAATGTCTGTCATTGATTGTGAGAATGAAACAAATATAACTGGAAGAAAGGGTGGACCAACTTCCAAAGAAAAGAAAATTGGAGAAAATACATTAACACAAGAAATAAAAATCAAACCTGGTATATATTCTGTGATTAACCGTGATTTTTAATTAATTTATTTTATTTTTTTAATCAACAAAAATACAAGAAGTCACACTGATGATGGCCATGTGCGGGGTATTTCGAGGAACAGGATGCTTTCGTGGATTAAAGGACATACGTGTTCTAATCTGTCAAATCCATGTGGCTCTAGCCTGACAAAGTCGGATTTGATTTCATTGCTACTGTGATGCAAAACTGAAGCCACATGACTGGCTCATAGTCCATGAAGGGAAGACCTGTCGTGGTTCATTATAAAACGCAAATTAACCGTATAATCAAAGGGGAAAAAATCCAACATCACTTCAAGCATGAATGAGAAATCTACTAAACAAGAAAAGATAAAGTGAAATCGAGAATATGTACTCTCACCGTTTTCTCGACATGACGGAACACTGGATGGCTGGATAATTTTTGTTTGGGCTCTTGTTCGAGCTGGAAGCAGACGAGGTTGATCCAACTCCTACTTCCTGTTTAGTACATCCGGAGCAAATGGTGACATTGTCATTCGATAATAATTATAACAAAATATATTTTGCTCAAGTTTATCTTATGCGGCGAAGGTCGTAAGTGTAAGCGTAGTGTTGATATCCACATTTGTTGTACTTTATTATTTATCGAGTAAAACGAGGTAAAAGTGAAAGAGAACGGGGAGGGTGATGGGAAGAGTTTTTGTATGAGAATTTAGTAATGTCAAGAAATGATTTTGTAGAAAATTAATTTTTTTCTGGACTTAACAGTTCCCCTTGCGTTCAGTCCACACACACACACACACACACACACACACACACACACATATATGCTTTATATTTTTTTTCCTGTCACACGCAATACTGATGCTGAGTGAGGACATAATCTTCTTCTTCTTGGGTATAGGAGAGCCAACATCTACATCAAGACGAATCAGCCGCACTTTTCACTTAGGAAAAAAGCTTACCGCTCCGGTCGGATGAGCGCATGTCATAGTTATATATATATGCTTATATATATATGCTTATATATATGCTTTTATATTTTTTCCTGTCACACGCAATACTGATGTTGAGTGAGGATATATATATATATATATATATATATATATATATATATATATATATATGTATATATGCTTTTATATTTTTTTCCTGTCACACGCAATACTGATGTTGAGTGAGGAATTCAGGAAATGTGCATAAAAGCAGTTGTGTAGGGAAAAAAAGTGACAAACAATCAGACCTTTAAGAAAAATGAAACAACAACTGCCTGAATTAATGTCCACAGTTTCAGTTTGTTTTAAAAAGCCATCAAAGCAAGTGGGCTGACCCCCGTTCACCACATCACATCAGCTTAAATTGGGGAAAATGGGGGATGAAGGGGGCAGGGGGGTTAGCAAATCACAAAAAATCTGTGGGGGGGGGGGTGGGGGGGGGGGATTGAGAGAGGGGCATGTGTGGGGGTTAGGGGGGCAACTATTGTCATGCATCAGCGTCCAATATCTTTCTTAAATCACCAACATTCTTATTTTCAAACTACTACTTCACAGTTTCTTTTCCCATATTATCCCAATGGGGAATTATCTGCCAGCCAAGCTAAAGCTGGGATTCAGACTTACTGCTGCAGTTCAAGCAGGAGTTAATCACTCTCTTTCCAGATTTCGATCCTCTGTATCAAATTTTTGACATACTATTCATTTGCATCTAAAATTATTTGCAAATGTGATTATTTTTCATTTTTGTCTCTTTCTAAATTTTCAAATTAATATTCACAGTGATGTTTACATGTGTGTGTGTGTGTGTGTGTGTGCATACGCAAATGTGTGTGCTATATGTAAATAAATGTGAGTGGGTAAGTGTGCCATTATGTAAAAATATGTTTATCAATTTCTTTTAAAAACTTTTTTGTACTGTCACAGGATCTTTTAGAACCGCTTGAATGTGTCTTTCTCTGCAGTCAGTGGCCAGCTTGAAGAGTCCTTTCAGGATGAAATGGCCAGTCACATTCAAGATTTGGTTGTACATCTCACCAAACACTATAATTCCTTTTCACCACTGTCCATCTCTGTACATCACTTGTACATGTCATCAAAAACTGTACCCCTCTTGTGGAGGGCTTAGGGAGAAGCTAAGAACCCCTGTGGAGTTTCTCTGATTTTGTTCTGACCCATTTTTATTGGACTTCTTTCTACTAACAGGTCAAAAAGTATCTTCACATTACCTGTTCACATCCACTGCTTGGTTTGAGCTTGCTGTAAACACTGTATGAGAGGGGTTGATAGCTGATGAGGATTGTGACATCAGAATCTGTTTCGCACTACAGGGTCAGTAGCACGTAAAATTCTTTTGCCATTCCTTGCGCAGAAGACTTGCTCACTTGTAAATCGCTTGCAACTTCTCTAAGAGATTTGTGGATCCCTGGGTTCTTCTCCTGGGATTGAATCAGTTCCTCAACACGGGCCTTGTTCTCCTCCGAACATACAGTCTTGGGTCTCCCACTGCCAATTTTACATGCTACTGACCCTGTAGTGCGTATTTTAGCAATGTCTATTTACAGTGACATGACTCCACCCATTGCCTGGAAATTCCTTTACGATCCTTCTTCCACCCCAGCCTTTCTCCTTGAAACAGTTTTCAATGGTAACCTTATCACTTTCACTCAAAGGCATGGTTGATCCTTCCAGACTGAAACTTTGGACAGAACTGATTTTTGGATACAGATGACGATAAAAAAAATCAATAGACTTGACACCCAGACAGGCTATTTTTAGACTGACACTGATTGACAGATGCCAACACCTGGCATGAACATGATATGAAGGTCACATTGCACAGCTCTGATATTGGATTTTTTGACATGTTGTTTTGAATTTGACAATACTTGCATAATTTGCGTCCAAACTTTTAGATATTTTGCAGACTTGTTGATGATACCCTAAGGTTACTGTGTGAAAATTTTCAATCAGTTCGGTTTCTCTATCACTGAGAAAATACTTGTCAAAAAGCAGTTCACTTTTTGGGGGACACCCGATATTATGTGTGTGAGCCTATTTGTGTGTGCGTGGATGTGTGTGTGCAGAAATGTGTTCATGCTTGCATGCTGTATTTCCTCTCTGCTACAGAAACAATACCATGTTTTCATGATGTCAGAACTCAATAAATACAGCCAACACGCGAGACATTTGACACTTGATGGGCAGTGCAACAGTTTCTTCACAAAAGCAAGGAAAAGTTGTGATTTTTTGTTACACTGCCAACAGGAAGGGTGTCAGACATAATTTCAGACTTGATCAGTTGCGCTGTTTTTGTATAAATTATATGATATGGACTATGTTATCATCCCAAAACATGTCAACTGCTTTTAAGGAATTTTTTAAGCTTGTGTTTCTGTGTTTTGGACAAACCTTTATTTCTAAAATTTAGGTTTCTCAATTTTCAACTTTTGTTGATTCATTCTGGAGATTTCTGTCAAATGTACACATCGTTTGTTCTCAGTTTACCTTTATTCAGCTAATCGTTTTATATTGCTGATAGTTAATGTTGAAAAGACTGAAATATGCGCACATACTGAACAGAATGAAAGGTGTGTGTGTGTGTATGTGTGTGTGTGCAGGCATGATCTCATCTATGACTGTTCTTCTTTATTTCTGAATTGTTCAATAATTTTGTTTTGCACTGTGTCACCAATTTCAGATGCACACTCAATATCAGGATGTCACTGCTGTCAAAATAAAGCATATGGATATGCATACATGTAATATGTAAAAGACTCACACATCAAACACATGCACTCTTTTTCTAACACACAAAGCTGAAAATACAAAAAAAAAGTTTATTCCAGCAACAAATTCATGGCAGTGACAAATGTCATGTGACTACTTGTTTCCCAAAACAAAAACAACCACAGTGCACAAATATCAGTTAAATGCTGATCAATTTCCATCATTCATCTTTTATGTTCTATGATATGTATACCAGTATATGCACCAACTATACTAATGTTTTCAAAATTCAATTTCATGCTGACCAATTTCTATCATATATTCACTGTTGTTTTTCATATGTATGAGTATTCCATTGCGTGCAAAGAGGTAGTTACTGCTTAACTAATCTGTCCATGGAGTAATGGAATATATTTCAAAACAAAACTATTCAATGAACTGACAGCCCTTCGTCATTGTTCATGCCATAGCAATGTTCAATGACCAGCTGGACTGAATAATATGAAGCAATTTTTATTTTTTTATAATATATACTGAACTAGGGATATGTGAGTCTAAAGCCTTTCAGGTTCTGCTACTACTTTTCACTCACAGCTGAACCACCAGCCACTGAACATTACAGTTCAATGAACAGATACAGAACTGACCCCGGATCAAAGTGTGGAACTGTTAAAGGATTTCATTGCACCCAGTTTACTCAAATTCAACATTTAACGTCACCAAAACTAAAACAGGTTTACAGACTCTGCCAGAAAAAAAGAAGAAAGAAAACGACATCTTATGTAGCCTTACATCATGCTAGGAGTTGTAGAACAGTGGACAGTGTTCATATCAAGAGGGCAAGAAGATCCTAGGCACAGAGAATCATGCATGGACCAGCTTGTTTCTCCTTAACACCTTCTCTGACCTTGGTGTATTCAATCATGCATGGACCAGCTAGTTTCTCCTTAACACCTTCTTTGACCTTGGTGTATTCAATCATGCATGGACCAGCTTGTTTCTCCTTAACACCTTCTCTGACCTTGGTGTATTCAATCATGCATGGACCAGCTTGTTTCTCCTTAACACCTTCTCTGAACTTGGTGTATTCAGTCATGCATGGACCAGCTTGTTTCTCCTTAACACCTTCTCTGACCTTGGTGTATTCAATCATGCATGGACCAGCTAGTTTCTCCTTAACACCTTCTTTGACCTTGGTGTATTCAATCATGCATGGACCAGCTTGTTTCTCCTTAACACCTTCTTTGACCTTGGTGTATTCAATCATGCATGGACCAGCTTGTTTCTCCTTAACACCTTCTCTGACCTTGGTGTATTGGTCTGGGTGCATCTTTTAGATGAAACAATAAACTGAAGATGCTTAAGCAGCAAACACTTATCATCTCAACAAGAAGTCATGAGACAGGAGGGTTTGTTCCTGATGAAACAACTGTAGTATGCAGAAAGAAAAAAAGGGGCGTTGGAACCAGAATACTGCAAGATGTTCTTCCCCGAGAGAGCAGTCCAAGCACCAAGCAGACAAAACTCTTTGGGACAAAAAAGTTATGTACACCACTTCTTGGTTTACGCTGCTCAAAAAAGGCTCTGAAAAGAGCTGATCGCTGGTAAGAAAAGTGAGGAAAAAGCAGTACAATGGACTCTACAGTCGACTCTACCTGACATCTTCTGTCCCTCAAATGATACTGAATCCTGATTCCATATAAAGTGCAACTGTTCTACATCAATACAAATGAAATTTAACATGTGGAATGCTGCTTAAAGTGGAATGCGGTGGGTAACAGAACTGTCTTCCATGACACAACTATCACATTCTTCAATGGCATTACCATCACACAAAAAAATTGTCAAGCACACTCACTTGCTTCTTTACACATCTGGAATGTTTGCAGCAGTCTGCTCACAAAACCGCATGAGAGAAATATATGTAAATATATGTCACAACCAAGAATTATTGTGTGGATTACTGAAGGTGCAATATTTGGCAAAATAGCCGATGGACGGCAAAAATATTTAAAACACATGATGAAATATATTCATTAAAATGAATGAGACCACAGCTAAGCACATACACACCAACACATGCACACAAGCACACGCACACATGCTCACATACAGTCTTGTTCATACACATACATATCTTAAAAGCCAACATATACACACACACACACATCCTTAGAATCATGGCAGTTGTCCTCCAATTTTCAAAATTTCTGCTGCAAGTGTTGATAGGCCTTTGTCTGCATGGGAGCTGGAGAATAACACACACACACACACACACAATTAAATCATAAATGTAGAGCTTTGGCTGCAAACATAAAAACAACCTGAAACTAATGCCGAGCTGTTCCTGTATTCACCAATGTGAAAAATGTGATACACAGAATTATGTGACAGACTCTTTTGAATCAAGACTCATGAATATTTATCCCTTTGACTGCTGCTGGGGCATTAAGAATATATAATAATATCACTGGCATTATGCACCAAAATTAAAATTAAACATAGAAAGGATGGACACGTTCAAAACTTTTCAACTAAAATACAGTCGAAACATAAATATCAATCACACATATCCATGCACTTGAGTATTCACAAACACATGCATGTGTTCACAAATCCACACATGCGTGCGCGCACGCACACACACACACACACACACACATTTCTCAATCATAAACACTCTCTCACACACATACAACCAAATGTACCATATTATTCGTGAATGTGAACAGTTGAAAATATTTTTACCTCTTCCATTTACAAAATCTGCAGTTCCCTCTGCTTCCATTCGAATCGTTTAATATGATAATCAACTTATGTTTGAAACAGTTTAGAGTTTAATTAGGAGCCCCATTGGCTCTCTGTTGTAATTTATAAGTTGAGTAGTTAGTTTGTTTGTTGTTTTATCTTAGTCATTACTGTTTGTGATGCAAATTCAGGTGAGAGAAATAGGAGAAGTAGTTATGAAATGAGACATGGGGTGGGAAAAGGGGTGGATATCTGTCCTAAAATGACAATTGTGGATGGACGTTCAGCAAAATAATGAAAAAACAAACACACACACACACACACACAGACACACACACAAACTCAAGCACACACATATACATTAAAAACAAAATTGTGTGTGTGTGGGGGATGCTAATCCATAGTTTGTGATGTAAATTCAGGTGGAAGGAAAAGGAAAAGTAGTGATGACACGAGGCATGGAGTGGGGAAAGTGGTGGATTTTCCCGTCTAAAATCACAGCTGAAGATGGACGTGAAACAAAAGAACAAACGAACAAACACACACACACACATACAAACACACAGACATGCACTCAAACATTTACACACACAGTCAAAATAATATTTGATGGATGTTAAACAAAAGAACGAGCGAACGCACAAACACACACACACACACAGTAAAAATAAAGCTGTGTGTGTGAGGGGGAAGCTAACCTTGCTGTGTGCACCAGAGTGTGAATGGTATCCATCAGCTGCTGTCCATGCATCTTCAGGTTGTTCACATGGTGGGGGCTGGTGGTCAGCTGTCACATGTGTACCATGTACATACATCATTTACACTGCACTTCACCTGTCTACCTAAACAGTGAGATAAAAATCAGGACAGGAATGTCAGACCCCTGCCGGAGTCTGCACTAGTGGGTCACGGTTAAGTATGTGTAATTAAAATGGTTATACACATAAAAGCCTATCTGAAAAAAAAAATCAGTAAGAAAGTTACAGTACCACAAATGCAGAAGAAAGAAAATATACACATTGTATTCTTTGCAGTACACTTCACTGTGCACAGCTTACACAAACTTGAATTCAAAGTACAGCACAAATAAATACTATAAACACACACACACACACACACACACACACACACATCCAGTCAAATGCTAACAACAGAATACAGCTTAAGACCTCTCACCAGTCGTTTGATGACTCTGAGAAGCATTTTCTGTTTCTTGGCTGTGCAGGACCTGAGAGCTTTGCTGTAATATTCCTGCACACAGGCATGCCCATATATGCTCAGACACTGGCTATAAAACATGCATCACAGCCATCACAACAAAAGCTGTGATTGCAAAGTAGTCAGACAGACATAAATACAGTTCAGCTGTGTTTTTTGTTTGTTCACTGGTTGCGAGAAAATATAGATAATTTGTTGTTTTTTCTTTTTTTGTTTCATTGTTTTTTGTTTGTTAATGTTGACAGATAATAAACTAAACTAATAAATAGGCACAGTTGTTTTTGCATTTGCACCATGAACATAGGTGTGAATCGTCTAAACCCACTATAAAAGATGGCTGCCGGAAAAAGAGGAAGCTAGTCAGGGATGGAGGTAACCTACTTCCGGGAGGTTATCGGCCGTAGCTACTTTCGTTTTCTCTGCATAGGCAGGTAGTAGTTTGCACAGGACAGGAATCGGACTCCCTGCTGGAGTCTGCACTAGTGGGTCACGGTAAAGTATGTGTAGCTGAACGTTTGTTTTCGTTTATTCATTACTTACACTTTCACAAAGAATAAAAAGAAGGATAATGTTTACCAGGCAAGAGAATGAAAATCATTGGATGAACACAGAGAAAGAGTTAAAGGGGGAAAAAACAGAACAGTGCTGGTTCTCTAACAGAATGTCATGTTAGTGCCTGATAAGAGAGAGATGAAGTTGGTAGCTAATATTACCAGGAGACATGTTTCCTTTGTGACTGTGCTATGTGCTGTGTTGCACTGTACTGTGTTGAGCTGTGTGTTGCATTGCATCACATCATACTGTACTGTGTTGTACTGTACGATTTCTTCAGAGTACAAGACGGCCCAACAGTCCAGATGTGAAAATAAAGCCAAACAAGAACAGATCACAAGGGCCTGGGGACTGGGGGTGGGTGGTTTGGTGTGCGGGGGGGAGGGGTGGGGGGAAGCTCCACTCAGGCAAGACAGGAAGAATGTGGCTAGGCCTGCGCCTGCCTGTTTTCACCTTCCAGAAGACAGACTCACCAAACATGTGGCCGACAGAGCGTCCTTACTTTCCCCTCCGTACAGCTGCACCAGGACAGACAGACACTTGGAGGCCAGCTCTTGAACGTCAGAGTCCTCATGGTATAGCTGCACACACATACAAGTAAGCATGCATGCACACGAACACACACACACAATCAACGGACACACTTTGAGTCAATATGCACATCGGAATGACTGATTCACTGCTGCAACAGCTGAGCAGTTATAGTGTTGAGAGTTCTGGGTTCAAGGTGTAAGGGTGAAAACTTTTCCCCATCTCTCAGAACAATAAATATTCAGAGCTGCTAGTGCATGAAACTCCTTCATGTGTATACACACGCAGAAGATCTTCTTCTTCTTCTTCTGCATTCGTGGACTGCAACTCCCACGTTCACTCGTATGTACATGAGTGGGCTTTTACGTGTATGACTGTTTTACCCCGCCATGTAAGCAGCCACACTCCCATTTTCTGGGGATGCAGAAGATCAAATGTGCACAATAAAGATCCTGAAATCAATGTCAGTTATGGTGAGTTACGGTAACAAGAACATACCCAGAAAGCACTCCCCTTTCCCCAAAACAAAGTACAGCTGCTATCACAAAAGAAGTATGATTAAACAGGTGAACAAAGCACAGCATATCTTAATTGACTGAATAAATTAAGTACATAAATTACATGTGGCATGACTAGCATGCTGTGTTTTGCTGGTCAAAGTCATGTCAGTTTTTTAAAATTTTATGTGGCACACTGAATAAATTCCATATCAGCACTAATGAAATGGTGTGACTTAAAACTATTACAAAAAAACACTAGTCATTCAGATGAGATGATAAACCAAGGTTCCACGTGCAGCATGCACGTAGCACACATAAAAGAACCCACGGCAACAAACGGAATGTCCCTGGCAAAACTCTTTTGAAAAAATCCACTTTGATAGTGAAACAAGAACGCTTGCAAACAGAAAAAAAAACAAAAACAAAAAAAAACGAGAGAAAAAAACAAAACAATAAAAGAGGGTGGTGGTCCACTGTAGCGACATTCTCTCCCCGGGACGAGCAGCCTGAATTTCATACGTCATGTCGTAACAAAAAAAAAAAAAAAACCCACAAAAAAAAACCCTGTAAAATAACACAACAGAATTCACCAGTGTGAAGACTGGCTAACTGCATACACAACAAGGAGAGTGACCCACCAGCCGGGTGAGCAGTGGGGTGAGCTCCGTGAGCGGTTTGTTGGTCAGCAACAAGTGCTCTGCCTCCTCCGCCTCTCTCCCCCCTCCCTGGTCTCCTGCACCTTTCCTGTTCTGCACACACACACACGTTTTCAGAAATTTTAAACTCCAGTCCAGTTGGTATCCTCCTTTGATGTATTATATTTAATACTGTTATTTATATTTACACTTTTGTAGGTTAATACTTGTTGATATGCATATACATATTCTCCTTCCCATGACAACTCATTCAATACACACCACAACTTCTTCAGACTTCTTCTTATAATATACTTTTCCTCTGATACATAACATGAACTTTTTTTTTCTTTTTTCTTTTTTTACACTAATATTCACATGCATTCCCTTTCCTTTATACACTACTTTCCTCCTTTCCATCTAAAAACATTTGTAGTGAATAGATGTTAAACTGAAGAAAACACACACACAAGCACAAACACACACATGTACACATAAACACACACACACACACACACACACACCGCACACACACACACATGTACACATAAGCACACACACATACACACACAAGTACACATAAGCACACACACACACACACACACACATGTACACAACACACACACACACACATGTACACATAAGCACACACAACACACACACACACACATACACACACATGGAGACTGCTGCAAACTGGAAACCCTTTAATAACTGGGGAAACATGTGCTGACTCTGTCAGGAAGAAAATTACTGGGCTTCTGTATGAAGAAAATACAAGTACAAGTAACAAACCATACTGGGTTTTTTTCCTCTTTTGGAGAAAATCTTTTTCCTCTTGTTTGAAAATCTTTTTCTTAAAGAAGTAACTTAGGGAAAGAAATGCATCTTCACATAAAAGTAAGTACACAAAAGACAAATGAAGGGAAAGAACTATATATATGTATATATATATATATATATATATATATATATATAATGATTAATGTGTGTGTGGTTGAACACACACACACACACACACACACACCTCCACACATCACAGACCCACACACACATGCCATCATAGACCTTACCACAAATCAATCACACACACAAACACACCACAGACCTCTCCACAAATCAATCTCACACACACATACATAAAAAATCACACACAGACACACACACACACACCCTGCACACCCACACCCATACAGTGACACACAGACATACAAACACCCCCCCCCCACACACACATATATAAACACCCACACCCACACTCACACACAAACAACCCATCACAGACAACCTGTCCACCAATCCACCAACACTAAACACAGAGTCAAACACACACACACAGATCAACACCCACACCCACACACAAACATCACAGGCAACCTGTCCACCAATTCACCAACACTAAACACAGAGTCAAACACACACACACAGATCAACACCCACACCCACACACAAACATCACAGACAACCTGTCCACCAATTGCACAAACATCACAGGCAACCTGTCCACCAATTCACCAACACTAAACACAGAGTCAAACACACACACACAGACCAACACCCACACCCACACACAAACATCACAGACAACCTGTCCACCAATCCACCAACACTAAACACAGAGTCAAACACACACACACAGATCAACACCCACACCCACACACAAACATCACAGACAACCTGTCCACCAATCCACCAACACTAAACACAGAGTCAAACACACACACACAGATCAACACCCACACCCACACCCACACATCACTGGCACCCTGTCCACCAATCCACCAACACTAAACACACAGTCAAACACACACACACAGATCAACACCCACACCCACACACAAACATCACAGGCACCCTGTCCACCAATTCATCAACACTACCTGCAGCGCCCGACGCACGATGTTGGACACGAAGGCCAGCAGCGTGTTGAGCAGATCCAGCGCCCCCTGCAGGATGCCCACCCCTTGGCCCGACTCCTGTGGCCCTGACGACTGGGTGGTCCCCCCTGCCTCCGACCAGCACATCTGGTATGCCTCGTGCATCACCGTGGTCAGGTGCTCGATCAGACCTGACAACACACCCACACATATAGCACCAGACCTGACAACACACACCCACACCTATAGCACCAGACCTGACAACACACCCACACATATAGCACCAGACCTGACAACACACACACACACAGCATCAGACCTGACAACAAATACACTTACAGGATCTGATCTTACAGCGCGCGCGCGCGCACACACACACACACACACACACACACACACACACAGCATCAGACCTGACAACACACGCACGCATACAGCATCAGACCTGACAACACAATCACACATATAGCATTAGACCTGACAACACACGCACACATATAGCACCAGACCTGACAACACAACCTCACACACAGCATCAGACCTGACAACAAATACACTTATAGGATCTGATCTTACAGCGCGTGCGCACGCACACACACACACACACACACACACACACACAACACAGCATCAGACCTGACAACACACGCATGCATACAGCATCAGACCTGACAACACAATCACACATAAAGCACTAGACCTGACAACACAAGCACACATATAGCATTAGACCTGACAACACACGCACACACACACACACACACACAAACACACACACACACAAACACACAGCATCAGACCTGACAACACACACACACACACACACACACACACACACACAGCATCAGACCTGACAACACACACACACACACACACACACACACACACAGCATCAGACCTTCACACACTTCTCCCTCACTTCTCCCTTGACTCACTAATACTGACATGATTCTGACTTCTGTGAAAACTGTGGCTTTATACTTTTTGTTTCTTTCATGTTCTCTGCAGGTCATCATTATATCTATCTTCAAGACACACAAAAACGTTATTTCTCTACCAGTCTCTCTCTCTCTTAGCTGTGTATTATTTACGGAAATCAAATGATGTGGTTCTTTTTCAAGACCTTTTACTTCTATTTCTACATTTGTGGGCAGTAACTCCCATGTTCATTTGAGTGGGCATTTGTGAGAGACTATTTCTATCCTGCTATTTAGGCAGCCATAGTCTGTTCTTGGAGGTGTGTGGTGGGTGTGTTTGTGTTTCCATAATCTAAATGCTTGATTACTGGATGATCTTTTCTAATGTGGGTATTTGACCTTCTGCATATGTATAAATGTAACAGGGTGAAATTGTTCTCTTTGCCCTGCTGAGAGAGAGAGAGAGAGAGAGAGAGAGAGAGAGAGAGTGTGTGTGTGTGTGTGTGCACGTTTATGTCCCTGTTAGCTTTGGCATGATTACTTCACATGCAAAATAACATTTATGTACGGTGGATGTGCTGCGTCTTGATATGCTTTTACCAAGCGAGTTCTCCTACCTTTCCTTATAGAACCAGTAACGATAATTTCATCAGTTCTCAGTTAGCTTGAAAAAGGAAAAGGCAGCAGTATTGTGTGTGGGCCTCTTTCAACCTGACAGAGGTATTCACTTACTTATTTATCTTTTTTCCCCCCTTGTACGAGTACAGTCCCTTGCCCTTTAACCCCCCCCACCCCCCCTGCTCTCCTGTTCCCTTCACCCATGTCCGGATACGTTCCCCGTCCTCAATAAAGACTTGAAAAGAACCTGTACTGAAATGGTGAGAGAACCCTGCCCAACCGGCTACATACACACAAAGCGTATCAAGACACCAGTTAAGTCGGCACACCTGGGAGATGGACAAAAAAACAAAAAAACAAACAAAAACAAAAAAATCCCACCCTTAACCCACCAGGTACTGTTACCAGGACTGAACCCAGAAACCCTTAGACCGGACAGTCCAATGCTCTAACAATAGGGCTGATGCCTTAACATTCACTATTGTCATTGAACCTTTTGATTCTTTGATTCCAAAACCTCCATCATGAATGAAATCCCTGTTCCATGACACCAGAACGGAGCCACTCACCCATGTCGAAGAGGTCTTTGACGGGAGCGTTGCGGTGGCTGAGCAGACAGTTGAGGATTCCCAGGATGCTGTGCATGGAGCGACCCAGGGGTTTGCTGTGGTGGTCCTGAGGACACAGTCTGAACAAGGTGACCAGCTGTCGCCTGTCTCCACTGCTCTCACTCACACAACAGGCAAATAATGATAATTACACTGGTAATAACAGTAATCATAATGACTATGATAATAACAATATCAGTAGTAATAATAATAATAATGTGCATTTACGTACCATTTACCCTGTGGCTCAAAGCCCATATAACTGTACATGTGGTATAAAGACACATGAATATAACTTATTAAAAAAAATCCCACACAGTTAAGAAACAAACTTGCTGAAAAGACTGTTTTAAAAACAGTGTAACATCACTCACAATGCACCACCCCCTGCACCCCTCCCACAAACACACACACACACACACGCATAAAAACAGCCTGGGGGAGGGGAAGGCTCCGTAATGTAGAATACTGTTTGTACAAATATGTTTTAAGATTAGATTTGTAAGATCAGATAGTGGAACAGTGTCTGATATTTTTGTGGCACAGAAGATAAAATAACAATAATAATAATAATAATAACAATAACAACAACAGTAAAAAAATAACAACATTAATTTAATAACAACAACTGCTGTCACCCAGACCACTGCAAAAGGTCTAAAAGACAGGGGTGCAAGAAAAACTCCCAGTTCAAATGCCGTAAAGTTCAGTCTATAAACCGCGACTTTTTACTCCAGCTTCAACGTCTGTGGCTTATACAATGATGCGACTTATTTGAGGATTTAAACGATCCCGGGTCACATTCCCGTCTATTGTTAGCTGCCCTTCTACTCACCAAAATCATGATTTCTGTCCATGAATTTTTGGATGAGCTTCAGGATAATGTGCTAACTGTTCACGTTTTATAAATCAAATCCGCACACATTAAACCCTTCAGATCAGCATTCAGTTCTACTCTGCTCAAGTGTACACCTTCATCATGCCGAAAATGCAACGTTATGCCTAGGATGCAGCCTTCAAATTGAAGGCGATCGACCTAGCAGACGACAGTGCAAGCAACGAACCAGCAGCGACCTCCACCTTCATGCTCATGAAGTGAAAGCAAGGCTGAAGTCAGTGACAAGATGGCGGAGGAAGCTGTGCTGGTTCTCTTCAACTCGGACACTGAAGACGAAGATTTCAGTGGATTCAGTGAGCAGGATGACATTGAATAAATGTGACTATCCCTAAATTTTGGATCTTTTTTCGTTGTGTTTATTTATTATTTTTTTGTGGCACTAGCAGTATTTTCACTTGCTTTTCTTTGTGTTGTTCCTGCTTGTGTTTATTTCATAACCTACAGTATTGACAGCTTTTCTGTAGTATCAGTATGTGTTCCGGTACCGTAAATAAGTGCGGCTTATAAGCCAGTGCGGCTTATGTATGTATAAAGTTCAATTTTTTCCAAATTTTAGTGGGTGCGGTTTATATACCAGTGCGCTCAATAGACTGAACTTTACGGTAATAGGACTTGAACCCGTGGACACTAGTCGGGCACATCACAACACACGGCCATGGCTCCCTGAGGGTCAGAGACTCACGGTGATGATCTGGAAGAGCACGGGCAGCAGACCCAGGGAGAAGATGTTGCGGGTCAGGGAGGGCCGGTGCTCCAGCAGGGACAGCAGCAGCGCCAGAGCACCACTGGGCAGAGGCTCTGGGTCCAGCAGCAGGCTTTCGTACCTGTGACACAATCATCATCATCATGCTCTTCATACCTGTGACACAATCGTCATCATCATGCTCTTCATACCTGTGACACAATCATCATCATCATGCTCTCAAACCTGTGACACAATCGTCATCATCATGCTCTCATACCTGTGACACAATCATCATCATCATGTTCTCATACCTGTGACACAATCATCATCATCATGCTCTCACACCTGTGACACAATCGTCATCATCATGCTCTCACACCTGTGACACAACCATCATCATCATGCTCTTCATACCTGTGACACAATCATCATCATCATGCTCTTCATACCTGTGACACAATCATCATCATCATGCTCTTCATACCTGTGACACAATCATCATCATGCTCTCATACCTGTGACACAATCATCATCATCATGTTCTCATACCTGTGACACAATCATCATCATCATGCTCTCATACCTGTGACACAATCATCATCATCATGTTCTCATACCTGTGACACAATCATCATCATGCTCTCATGCCTGTGACACAATGATCATCATCATGCTCTCATACCTGTGACACAATCATCATCATCATGTTCTCATACCTGTGACACAATCATCATCATGCTCTCATGCCTGTGACACAATGATCATCATCATGCTCTCATACCTGTGACACAATCATCATCATGCTCTCATACCTGTGACACAATCATCATCATCATGCTCTCACACCTGTGACACAATCATCATCATCATGCTCTTCATACCTGTGACACAATCATCATCATGTTCTCATACCTGTGACACAATCATCATCATCATGCTCCCATACCCATGACACAATCATCATCATGCTCTTCATACCTGTGACAAAATCATCATCATCATGCTCTTCATACCTGTGACACAATCATCATCATCATGCTCTTCATACCTGTGACACAACCATCATCATCATGCTCTTCATACCTGTGACACAATCATCATCATCACGTTCTCATACCTGTGACACAATCATCATCATGCTCTCATACCTGTGACACAATCATCATCATCATGCTCCCATACCTGTGACACAATCATCATCATGTTCTCATACCTGTGACACAATCATCATCATCATGCTCCCATACCTGTGACACAATCATCATCATGTTCTCATACCTGTGACACAATCATCATCATCATGCTCCCATACCTGTGACACAATCATCATCACGTTTTCATACCTGTGACACAATCATCATCATCATGCTCTCATACCTGTGACACAATCATCACAATCATGCTCTCATGCCTGTGACACAATCATCATCATTATGCTCTTCATACCTGTGACACAATCATCATCATGCTCTCATACCTGTGACACAATCATCATCATCATGCTCTTCATACCTGTGACACAATCATCATCATCATGCTCTTCATACCTGTGACACAATCATCATCATGTTCTCATACCTGTGACACAATCATCTTCACGTTCTCATACATGTGACACAATCATCTTCATCATGCTCTCATACCTGTGACACAATCATGATCACGTTCTCATACCTGTGACACAATCATCACCATGTTCTCATACCTGTGACACAATCATTGTCACGTTCTCATTCCTGTGACACAATCATCATTACGTTCTCATTCCTGTGACACAATCATCATCATCATCACAACCATGAAACTGAAGGACATCTACACAGCACTCGCAAAGCAACCTGTCTGATTCTTTAGGAACGTTGCTATGTCAAAAACACTCAAGGTACAATGAAATAATCATGAAAAAAACAAAACGTGTGAAAAACTGCACTGTGCACAGCACG
>NC_134893.1:5438216-5560716 GCF_041734735.1 Babylonia areolata | reverse complement strand
AAGGCCAGCACCAACACCTCCCAATACGCTGAAGCTGCTACAGGCAAAACGACCAGTTCACACTCCCCACTGCAAGGAACAAAAGGCCAGCACCAACACCTCCCAATACGCTGAAGCTGCTACAGGCAAAACGACCACTTCACACTCCCCACTGCAAGGAACAAAAGGCCAGCACCAACACCTCCCAATACGCTGAAGCTGCTACAGGCAAAACGACCAGTTCACAGCTCTTCAATGACACACACTCTCCTTGTCCGCATGACCAATAACACAGGACACGACATGTTGTAAAGAAAAATAACAAAAAGACAGTTATCAATGTGAACATACATACATATATATGTTCAAACACACACACACACACACATTCACACACACATCCACACACACACACAGATACGTTTGCACGCACACACACAAGCTAATATCACTTAGAGTGGAAAGACATAAATTTGAGGACTACACATGTGTGTGTGTGACTGATTCACTGGGTCATTTCAAATTTGTATGTGTCAATGACCGATGACCGACTCCAAAACTAATCCATGCTACTACAACTATTACACACACGCACACACACACACACATACTCACATACATACATGCACACTCACACACACATGAACACATGCACACACACACACACATATTCATATTCCACACAAAGATCAGATAGACAGATATACAATCTCTGACAGAGAGCAAACACATACTTTTCTAAATGCAATAAGACTCAAAGACACACAGACTCACACACAGACACACAAATCACACAAGTTTCATCTCATCACAAAATATACCAACTAAGCAAAACAAAGAAAAAGAGCTGTTTGCTGTATATTGTGTAAATATGTGAACTGTAAATAATTAAAACAATAAATGAAAAAAAAATGAACCACAAAAAAAAAAGAGAGAAAGAAATGTAACTTTTTATGAAGGGAAGATAAAGCACAGAAAAAAGCAGGCATCATCCGAAATATCGTTCAAGTGAATGCAAAATACCTAGCTGGCTATTTTCAGACAAGACAGTGATAGATTCTGGTGGTCTTGCCCCCCCTTTTTTTTCCTTGTGAAAGAATTATAACATGGAAAAGAAACCCATGAACACAACCTTCGTAACAGACAAACAAACATATCTCTGACTACTTGCAAACTGTTATTTATAATCATCAATGATATGCATAAAAAAGGCTAAGAAAATCCAACATGGTTAATATTCAGTATTCAAATATCTGTAAAATTAATCATCATGTCTCTCTTTTTTCTCATGAAAAATTGTAACAGGAATAACAGATAAACAAAAGAGATATGCTAACACATTTATTTGACATAAAACTACTAATAAACTGTTAATCTCCAGTAACATAAAGAAGTAAAAAAATTTTTAAAAAAAGCAGAGAAAACTTGAGCACATCTATCCACTATGGTTAATATATTCAAGTAACTGTAAATTAGAAATGATTAATATATAGGTACTTTAATGTTTTAAATTCAATGGACACATACAAATCACAGACAAGCATCTTGTAGACTGTTGAAAAAACAACACCCTTATATTCATGCACAGAAATCATGCCTGCTCTCTTTGTTTCTTTCTCTCTTTCAAACACACTTCCTCTCTCTCTCTCTCTCTTACACACACATACATAATGCCTGCACACAATCTGCCTCTCTCCTCCCCTGTCAGTATCTCTCTATGTCTCTCCACTGTCACTGTCACTATATCTGTCTGTTGTCAGCCTCCCCTACCTTCTTTACTCTTCCCCTTGTCCATTCTTCCTTCCGCTCTCCACCACGCCCCTACCCTATTGTCCTCGTTGTTATTCATCTATCACGATATTGTATTGTACATAAGTTCTATGTTTATGTTTGCACATGCTTATGCAGCTTTGACGTTGGTGTTGTGAATTGACTCTCGCTTTTTTCTTTTTTTTTTCCAATTATTATTTATGCCCAGAGGGCTGGATGTAAACAAGTACTTTGTGCTTACTCCTTTACCCTCGTAAAATAAAATTTCGTTCGTTTGTTCGTTCTCTCTCTTATTCTCACTCTCTGTCTTTCTTACACACACATACACAAGCACAGACACAAACAGAAACACGCAAACACACACACACTTTACATATCACGCGTGAGCACCCCCACACACATTTACATCACAGATACAACTTGTACACACATGTATCTCAGTTATCTAAATTCTGTCCTTGCTGATCACACAAATTCAATAACTGGTACATTCTGCATTAAATCATTGTACATCTGGAATCCACTTGGTCTTACTCTAACATCAAGACCTGTGTGAGTTTGTTGCCCAATATCTCGTTCAAGTCTGAGATAAAATGCAAACTGCAAATCCATATATGGACAGAAAGAGAGATACATAGATATATATTGAAAAAGACAACACTGAAAACAAAAATAATAACATGAGCATAAGCCAAAAAAAACAAACAAACCACGTGATAGTATTTTGCACTGACATAAATTTCCATACTGAAAAGAGAAAAAAAGAACGTAGTAAGAAAAAGTAATGTACACACAGTCACCTATTTAACATTCAAATCAAGTTCACTGTAGATGTTTTTTTTCTTTTCTTTAACAATGCTACAAATTGATAATCAATGTACATGACAGTGCACACAGCAAAAGGCCAAAACTGAAAGAAGAAATATTCCAAGAAAAAAAAAAAAAAAAAAAGCAGGAAAAGCTTCAGCTACAGAAGCAATCAGTAATACAGAAATCGGTATACCTTTGAGCTTTTCTGCAAAAACATCACACACAGAAACACGTCAGTTGTGCATGCCTTAACAGCACAGTGCTCCATGATTGATAGGCTGTTTTGAGAATGCCCATGATGATAACAAGTACACACTAACATACACCCCCACGCATATACATACAGGTAGTAATATCTATACGCAATAAAGCACAGTAGTCAGATGAACTAATATTGAAGTGGCAAACACAAATTTGTACTTATACAATAAAAAAACACCAAAAATAATAATGCTCGAGGGAGCGAAGGAAGTGGAGGAGGCGGTGGGTTGGCGTTGCTAAGAGGGCCAGAAATAGAGGGCCCAGAGTGTCCGCGAATCGACTGCGATCGCACCTCAATTTTAGCCCGACCTCCCAATCGAACCATATAATTATGTGACCTGGTTGAAGACAAAATTTGACAAAAAACAAGAACGCCAGAGAATCGACAGACAGACAGAAAATACGAAATAACTTAGCCATATGAAGAGCACAGGAACAGGAGTCATAATGGCTGCCGGAAAAAGAGGGCGCTAGCCAGCGGGACAAAGGGGAGGTTACCTACTTCCGGGAGGTTATCGGCCGTAGTATTTTCGTTTTCTCCGCATAGGCGGATAGTAGTTTGCACAGGACAGAAATGTCAGACCCCTGCCGGAGTCTGCACTAGTTGGGTCACGGTTAAGTATGTGTAATTAAATAATAACTTCAATAAACACCGCCACCACCCCTGCTCCAATCCTCCACTGACTTCCTGTTAGTCCTTTTTGCTCTTTTCACAGTACTGTACTGTGGAGTTTGTTTATTCTGTATGTGCATGTGTGTGTGTGTTCACTTAGGCATTACATCACTTGAAAAAAAACCCTATGTATGATGTTACAACACAAAGAAAGGATAACGTACGTCCTCGCATACATGCAAGCACGCACATGAGCACACACACACACACATCCACCTCCAACCCCCCACATATGCATGCACCATACAAATAATTATGAGCTTGTGAGTTCACACTCACACTAAAATACACACATACAAATATGTGTGAATGCATACAATCACAAACATATTTGCAAACACACACATATGCACACAATGAAGACATATTTACACACACACACACACACACACACACACACACACAGAGTCCAACCAGGGAACACACATGAGCTAAAAAAAACCGCAGATCTTCCCAAGGACAAATCCCTCATTTCACAAGGAAATATCTGATGTGTCGTCTAATATAATCAATGATAGAGGTACATTAAAGCAAACCACTGAACTGACCTAACAACAACAAAAAACCCCACAAAAAGTCATACAGTGCAATACAGCACAACACAACACAACACACACACACAACCCTCACACATACTCAAACGCTCATACAAACTGAGTGCATATGTAAAGATGTAATCAAGTGGGTGCAAGGAAATGAAAATGATGCACACACACATAAAAGATCTGTTTTCATTACATAAAAATAAAAACATAAACCAACCAACCAACCAAACCAAACCAAACCAATACAAAAAGCAGACTGACCCGAGGCTGCCTCAATGTTGGTCTCCCCACTCTCGATGCTCTTGACGTGCACCATCAGCTGTCCCAGCTGGGTCATGAAGTCATGGCTCACCACCTGGCTGCGGAACATCTGAACCAACACCAGTCATTATCATTGTCTTCATCATTGTCGTCGTCACTGTCATTATCACACTACCCTAACTGCGGAACATCTGAACCAACACCAGTCATTATCACTGTCTTCATCATCATCGTCACTATCATTATCACTGTCTTCATCATCATCGTCACTGTCATTATCACACTACCCTAACTGCGGAACATCTGAACCAACACCAGTCATTATCACTGTCTTCATCATCATCGTCACTGTCATTATCGCACTACCCTAACTGCGGAACATATGAACAAACCCGCATCATCCTGATTATGATCATTATCATGATCGTCATCATCGTTATCATCATCATATTCATTGGCATCATCATCACCATCACTGTTGTTGTCATCGCCACCATCACTGTCACTGTCATTACTGTCATCATCATCACTGTTGTTTTTGTTGTCACTGTTAACATCATCATCATATCTGGCAGTGGGAAACATGAAAACTACAACATACCACCCGGTAAACAATATTTTCAATGACAACAACAGATACTGAAAAAAATCTGTATTCAGATATGAAATAAAATCACTGAATTACTAAAAAAAAATAACATTTACACATCATTCTCAATCTTAACCATGGGATATGTACTTTTTCTTTACTTCTCCCTTTTTTTTTTAAATTAAAAAAAAAAAATCACACTGTTCCAAATACCCCTCTCTTTACCTGACTGGTCACCATGAGAGTGAAAAATAAAACTGTTCCCCATACACCTCTCCTTACCTAACTGGTAACCAGATTTAAAAACAAAAAAAACCCCGGCTTATTCCACAAACATCTGTCTGATCACCAAGTTAAAATTCACATAGTTTCACATACACCTGACCTTAACTCACTGGTCACCAGGTAAAAAAAAAAAAAAAAAAAATCTAGTTCCACATACACCTGTCCTTATCCAACTGGTCACCAAGTTAAAAATCACCTAGTTCTACATACACCTATCCTCACCTGACAGGTCACAAAGTAAAGAAAAACAAAAAAACAAGAGAGGCAAGGCCTTCAAGACTCACTTGTGATAAATTAAGTCCCCTAG
Organism: Babylonia areolata; assembly: GCF_041734735.1. Lineage (NCBI taxonomy): Eukaryota > Metazoa > Mollusca > Gastropoda > Neogastropoda > Buccinidae > Babylonia > Babylonia areolata. The sequence goes on along the minus strand of NC_134893.1, from coordinate 5,555,236 downwards.
CATTAATTACAGAGTAATTTCCCTTTTTTACTATCTGCACCAAAACGTTTGCAAAATAAATAAAACTTCCATGCTTAGCAAAAGAAGTTCCTGTTTGAACAAAAAATGATAATAATGACTCCTCTTGTTGTTGTGTCAGAATAAGAGATCAAAGTGCCAAGTTTAGAGAATACAAAAAATATAAATATAACAGTAAATGCAGTTTGCATATAATTAGCCTTTTTTTATTTTGTGGCCATCCCAGAGGTGCAATATTGTTTTAAACAAGATGACTGGAAAGAACTGAATTTTTCCTATTTTTATGCCAAATTTGGTGTCAACTGACAAAGTATTTACAGAGAAAATGTCAATGTTAAAGTTTACCACGGACACACACACACACGGACACACACACACACACGCACACACACAGACAACCGAACACCGGGTTAAAACATAGACTCACTTTGTTTACACAAGTGAGTCAAAAATCACAGTTCAACACATACACCTGTCCTTCTTACCTGACTGGTCACCAGGTGAGTGAAGACAGTCAACAGGGGCAGTGTGGCTTTCAAATGTCGCACCTGAGCGGCTGAGGGATGTTTTCTACCGGAGACCGCATCCAGACTGCTAAGCATCTCCCCTGCACAGGTGTAAAGGGGCTGTCACCTTGACATGGTTGACAGGAACACGTGTAATTCACATATAAGAATAGGGGCTGTCACCTTGACATGGCTGATAGAAACATGTGTAATTCAAGTGAAAAGGGGCTGTCAATTTGACATGGCTGACACCAACATGTGTAATTCACATGTAAAGTGGTGTCACCTTGACATGGCTGACAGCAACATGTGTAATTCACATGTAAAGCCAGTCACCATTACATGGCTGACAGCAACATGTGTAATTCAGTGTAAAGGTATGTCACCTTGACATGGTTGACAGCAACATGTGTAATTCACGTGTAAAGAGCCGGTCACCATTACATGGCTGACAGCAACATGTGTAATTCAGTGTAAAGAGCCGGTCACCATTACATGGCTGACAGCAACATGTGTAATTCAGTGTAAAGAGCCAGTCACCATTACATGGCTGACAGCAACATGTGTAATTCAGTGTAAAGAGCCGGTCACCATTACATGGCTGACAGCAACGTGTGTAATTCAGTATAAAGAGCCGGTCACCATTACATGGCTGACAGCAACATGTGTAATTCAAGTGTAAAGGTATGTCACCTTGACATGGCTGACATGTGGAACTGACTACCGATGTCAGATTACGCAAAACACTGCCAAGAGCAAATGGTGTCATCTGAGCTTGAATTTTTCAAAGCAGCATGATGAACCTTTGTCTTGCTGGTGACTCGAATTCCTGGGTGTCCCCCAGGACACCCTTTTCCAATTCCCATGGGAAATCAATGTTTTTGACTTGATTTGAATTTTTCATGGTCAGAGACATACAGTGGTGACAGTGATTTTTTTTTTCTTTTTTATACATTGTTTCAATATTTTCAACTTTGAGTTTTATATGGACTGAGTGAGATGTGAGTAAATTGGTCTTTTTGATGTTGTTTAACTCACTCAGTACGGCCAGTCCTCTCTTCTCCTCTACACAGACCCCTCGGATGTCCAGTGGGTGTCTGAATGACCCAACCTTTAGCTTCCGTCGTCAGAATTGTGGTATTCTTTGTCAACATTCACGTCTTCAGTATGAGCCTTCCGCTTGCAATATTTTGATGATGGTAATTGGGGTGAAACGCTGTTAACATCGTCTCTTTCGCCGTTCGTATGGAAAGAGTTAATCAACCTTTTCAACAAAGTTCCGTTTCTTTTTGATAGGTTTTATGAAGTGAGGGGTGACCAGAACCTGAAAATGGCCTCCTTGCGGTCAGCTGGTCTGTAAGCAACAGGATTTGATCTGATTTGATTTGTTGACTTACGCATGATGGAGGGGACCTGAGTGACCACCCCTGATACCAGCAGGTGGAGACAGTTCACCAGGTACTCCATGGCTGGCTGCTCCTGACTGGGGGTGCGCGCTCCTCGGGGAGTGCTGTGTCGGCTGTCGCGCTCCATGTACATCACCAGCCTGTCACCACAACACAAGGAGCGTTCCGTGCACAAAATAATCGCAGCGGTTCTCAGTGTATGGATATATGCTAATAGGAAATTTTCCTCCTAAAATTACGTTAAGTAACATACTTACCGTGACCCACTAATGCAGACACTGGCAGGGGTCTGACATTCCTGTCCTGTGCAAACTACTATCCGCCTATGCTGAGGAAAATGAAAGGAGCTATGGCCAATAACCTCCCGGAAGTAGGTAACCTCCCCTTTGCCCCCCTGACTAGTGCCCTCTTTTTCTGGCAGCCATCTTGACTGCTGTTCCTGTGCTCTTCATACAGCTGAGTTATTTTTTGGATTTTCTGTCTGTCTGTTGATTCTCTGGCGTTCTTGGTTTTTTGTCAAATTATGTCCTCAACCAGGTCACATAATTATATGGCGTGATTGGGCGATTGGGCTAAAATTAAGGCGCGATCGCAATCGATTCGCGGACACTCTGTTTTGACTCAATCGACTAAACAGAAATCACAAATTGTGCATTCGTGTTGTATGTTTTCTTCACAAGCATCACTGAAATTGTCTTCCAGCTACTTGACAGGTGTACAAGTATGTGTGTTTCTTTTTTATGCTTGTCAATGTCATTCGTTTTTTTTTGTGTTTTTTTAAAAAAATCATTGTTTGTTCAGTAGTTTTTTTTCTGCGTTATCAAAAAAAAAAAAAAAAAGAAAAAAAAAAGGAATTAAAATTTTTTTTTTTAAATGAAAGGAAACAGAAAAGAGAAGTCTAAATGGAGTATAATGAAGTCCAGTTTTGTTTGACTGTAAAATGTTTCATTTGAAAAGGAAACAACCTTCTTAGCAAAGGTTGAAAAAATGATGGTACACTATGCTGTTACCCTGAAAGATGTAGAGTATCAATCTTTTAACAAAGTTGATTCTATACGCAGAATGACTGTAATGTCTATATATATATATATTTTTTTTTTTAGTATATTTGATAATCAACCTGTCAGGACAATGATAACCACTGGTTCTGACAGGCCTGCTCAAGGATGACCACACATTCACACACACATACACTCTTCCCCCCTGGCCCCCCCCCCCCCCCCGCCCCCTCACCCCCACACCCCCACCAGTGCCACCCACGCACTGACCTATTCTGACAGGCCTGTAGCAGCATGTCGGTGTTGCGACACACCAGCTGATGGATGACCACAAAGGCCTTGCCCCGTATGATGATGGACGTGCTGTCTAGCAGCCGAATCACCTTCTGCAGGAAGTCCTGACAACACCCATACATCTCACGTCATTTCTTGTAGCGATTCAGAAAATCATATTTAAAACGTGGCTTATAAGAACAAATAAATGTCTTGAAACTACAAAGACCAATGAACAGAATCTGGTATAGCTTGTTCTTTTGTGCAAATATCCAGTAATTTTGTTGACTTATAAGTGGCAAAATCTAAAAGAAATTGTGACAGGAATTATCTGCCATGTTTTGTTCATGTAAAAAAAAAAAGAAAGAAAAAAAACAAAGGAGACCTTTTTGTAGAACAGCACTCAGCAGGAAAAGTTTTCTCCTTATAACAAAATAAAAAAAATGGATCTGAATGTCTGAAATATACTGAAAGAAAAATGGTGCAGAAAAAAGAGAACAAGAAGAAGAAGAAGAAGAAGAAGAAGAAGAAGAAAAAGAAAGAAATGCTGCACTCAAATGAAAAAGGTTTTGAGGAATTGTAGACAATCAGTGATATTACTGCTCACAGTGTAAAATATAACTTTAATTCATCACTCTGGGTTTTACAGAAATTTCTAAAAAAACAACAACAAAAAAACAACAACAAAGAAAGAAAGAAATCTAGACTGGAAAAATCTCTCAGAATTTCATTATCAAAAACATACACATCACACAGCTAACAAAATGGACTCAAGTACTTGTACATATATTTACACATGCATACACACACACACACACACACACACAGAAGATACACACCTTGTCCTGTGTCAGTCTGGATAGGTGTGTTGTGGTGGACACAAGGGCACCGAACATGGTGACAACAGCCTGCTGTACACGTGTGATGCCCTGCGTCAGTGCCTGACACACCACCGAGAGACCCACCACCTCCAACACATTCTGAAACACTGAAGGGCTCTGCCAAGTCACGCGACACAGCGCCTGCACAGCACACACACACACACACCAAACACTTCGTCAGAAAGATGAATGATCGTCCTTTGGGTTGGAAGAAGACTTTTCCATTTCTGCTGTTCATCGGTGAACTGGGAGGTGGCTCTGTGACCAAAATTTGGAAGCGCAGTGGTGGCAATAGAAGTTGGTCATTGTGATCACTGCTGGTGTTGAGCTGTGGCAAAGTTCTTTTTCTTTTTTTGTCCCCGACTTTCTTGGGTTGACCACCATTTTATTTTGTATATAAATCTATAATGACAATTCAAAATAGATTAGAAAGAAAAAAAACACCCAAAAAACCTGTGGCAAAGTCCTCTTGCAGCAATAAGTTTCTGATGCTAGGCCTCAAAGTTGGCGACTATGGCTGTCCTGCATGATCGATCTCCAGCGTACTCCTCCAGCTCATTTGGTTTCATCTTGCAACAGAGGGGACTGGCTTTGATGGAGTTTTGCCAGAGAAGCGAATAGGGAAGGGAAGAGAAAAGTACAGTAAAAGCACAGAGCAATGTAAACTGACTGAAGAGAAGAGCACCGAAGAAAGAGAAAGAACTGTTAAATCTTGCTTTGTGGATACATTTCTCACAAAAGATGATTACCTTTCTTACAACAGCTGACTCAAGAGTGGGAAAAGTGAAACTGAAGACCGCATCTTTCAGTGACCACAACTGCAGCACCATCAATAACTGAACTGTAGAGTGAACTTTTTGAGGAGATGAATCATGTTTTGACAAGTACAAATTTTCCTTCCCTTTCAGGAGAGACAGTCAGATACACAGAGTATGATTATGGCGAGAATATAAAGTAAACAGAAGGATACAATTCCTAACTGATGACATTAAAAAAACCAAAAACAATAGTATATACACAGAGCATTTCACCAATTGTACAAGATACGATGAACATAAAAAAGTTGAAAAGGAAATTTTTTCTTAAAATTACATTTATCTAACATACTTACTGTGACCCACTAGTGCAGACTCCGGCAGGGAGTCCGATTCCTGTCCTGTGCAAACTACTATCCGCCTATGCGGAGAAAACGAAAGTAGCTACTGCAGATAACCTCCCGGAAGTAGGTTACCTCCCCTCTGTATCCCTGACTAGCTTCCTCATACTTTGGACATTTACAGACACAATGTGAAGTACATACCGACAAGGCTGTACACCTCAGGGAATCCACAGTAGAATGCTTGTAGATATTCCACAGTGCTTGGCCAATTTCATTTGTCAGGAATTTCTGAAACCATTTCCATACAATGCTTTTTAATTCCCTTATCATTCTCTGCTGTAATTTACACCAACAACACTTTTCTTTGTTACATTCATCATTCAGATTTGTAAAATACACTAACATAACAATTTCATATTATCTATCCCCCAAAACAGAGTATGGCTGCCTCCTTGGTGGTATAAAAAAGGTCACACACATAAATGCCCACTACTAGACACAAGTGAATATGGAAGTTGCAGCCCATGAATGGAGAAAAAGTAGAAAATATTCAGATACTTAAACAGATTTTACATACATGCCACATCAAAATCTAAGGTTGCTCCGATTCTACCAATACTGCCTCAATTTATTACAGTTACTATTCAAACCCATAAAATCAAATATTCTAATGCCAAATGGCCAAGTTATTTCCCCTTCCTCCATATAAGTGCTGCGCAGACTGGCCTTTTCATAGGCTTATATGCTCTTTGGCACTCACACTAAGTTTTCATAGAAGTTTTTGAGGTGTGAAGACTCTAAATTACAGTAATTAGCATGAACAAATCAGCTAATGAACCCTGCCACTATCACATCCAAGCGATCAAACTTGCCTGTTGAACCAACCAAGAAACACTTTACTCGGAGGTCGAGATCAAACTCTGACCCAAGCAATGTCGTTTGCCAAAAGTCAAACACACTGTGGCTTCTGTTGCTCTGAATCAGTACTTACGAGTAAAACTACTTCTACATTCTCTACACCACCTGATGTCCGTTCCACACATGCTTCCTGTCAAAACTGGTAACAACAGCTAGTACACAACACTTTCATATTTCAATCAAACAACCTGTGCGCACATAAGTCACATCAAAATACAAAGCTAACGACCTGTGCGCATGCTTCTGCTACTTGTGCCACATCTGCATGTTTTGATGTTGCTGATACAACCCCCCCGACCCCCCACCCTCAGCAGGCCCCCCTATCCCCGTCCCCACCTCAGCATGCGGGCCGCGGGTGGTGGTCAGTGTTTCAATGATCTTGGCAGCAATGTGGTTCAGCACAGAATCCTCCTGCAAGAAAACAGCAAAGTTCTCCATGAGAACTGGAGTGATTCATGGAATGGACCTTTCCCTCTTGTTTTGTCTGAACTGAAAAAACAAACAACAAAAAAACAACAAAAAAATCAGACAGAACATCACCCCCCCCCCCCACACACACACACACACACACACTCCCCCAAAAATAACAACAACAAAACAACACACACCACACCTCCTCCCTACCCCTTAGAGAACAAGTGTTTTTCACACTTGGAGACTGCTCTGGAATAAACACAGAAAATAATAGTCGCTATGCCTTGTCAAAATGAACACAAAAAGATTAATGCCTTGTGTCAGAAATAACAAAAAATTAATACCTCCATCCCTCCCTTACCCACCAAAAGATGCCAGTCAAAAAATGTTGAACCCCCAGAATTATGCAATACGTAATGTAAGTAATGCTCTGTATGCCAAACATTATGTTATGCAGAGGACAAAGAAAACAACGCCAGAACTTTACAGCAGTAGACAAAAAGACAGATGCTCTTCATGCATCCAAACACAGCAGACATACAGACAGAAGACATCCATGCAGGTTGGCAGACAGAAATACAGGCAGACAGACAGACAGGTAGACAGCCAGACAGACAGGCTGACCAAGTCCCGACAGCTGCGTGTGATGATGGTGTAGACCATGGAGGGCACAGACCAGTTCTCCACAGGTCCCTCCCCTCGCTTCTCTTCCTGTGAAACAGTGGGCCATCGATACTAGTCTGCGTCATGATGCTGTGTGATCACTGGCATTCACAATGGTGAGAGTCTGTCAATGTAATGTTGATGCTGACAGTAAATATCATGTTGAAGTATGATTATATCATGCTGATGTGTGATCATCAGTATCATGCCGACGTCTCATCGTCAATATCATGTTCATGTGAGATCGTCACTATCACGATGATGTGTGATTGTCAATATCATACTGATGTGCAACAATGTTATGTTCATATGTGATTATCAGTATCATTAAGATATGTCTTTTTTCTTTCTTTCCTTTTTAAAAAGCAAATGTGGTATAGTGAATATAAACCAGGTTGCACACTGTTGAGACGTCCTTGAGACTGAAAGTATAATGTGTGATTGTCAATATGTTAATGTTTTCTTTAAAAAAAAAAAAAAAAAAGGAAAAAAGAAATAATTTTGTGAATAAAACCATGTATGCCTGCTCAGACATTCAGGTGCAAGTCCATATGAGAGCTTGTGCACATGCAAACTGGATACCCCAGAGAGATGTGCACAGGCAGAATTCCACACTAGAGTGGGTAACGGAGGACTGACCTGGGCAGCCACCATACACAGCATCTCCCCAACAGCAGGCAGCAGTCCCTGCTTCAGTTTACTGTTCTTCACGTTCTCCCTCAACACTTCCGTCACCAGTGTCAGTGGCTGAAACACACAACATCCACAATTCACCATACTCCTCCTCCTGCAAAAAGTAATACAGAATAATAAGAACGCTAGATTATTAAGTCCAGACAAAAGAAAATTCAAGGCTTTCTAAAATGAAAAAGTGACTGGACCAGCAAGATATGAAGAGATGACAAAAGGAAAGAAAAAAGCCAGAAACAAATCAAGCGATGGAAAGAGGGATTTTCCAGAAGATGAGGATTTTTTTTTTGCTGTCCTGTCATCTGCACCATTTCAGTGGAATTCCTTTCATGCTGCTCATTCCAAATCTGCCATAAACAACCACACCTGAGTTTGTTGCAGTTCCAGGATCAGGACACCTTGAAGACAAAGACATCGCTTCCTGGGAAACTGATGCCCTTGACCGCTATCGCTGGAGGATGCTGTGCTCTAGTGGCATAAAGACGTTTGAAATCAAGAGAATGCTGCCATTAAGGAGAAGCGTGAGCGAAGGAAGCAGGGCTCAACTTCTGGAGACGTTTTCCCTTGCAACACCTGTGGGAAGTGCTGCGCATCCAGAATCGGCCTCTTCTCCCATATGAGGACACACACCGACAGACAAGTCTGCCTGCCTACTCATCCGTCGGACCAACGGGAGACTCCAGTATTGACGTTAGGGTGCCAGGAGCCCTCACACCATAAATGACTCTGCACTGCTGCTGAGTCACTTTGGTGGTGTTCAGTAGTGCCTCTTTTGATCTTGATTACATAGGACACCACCTACTGAGCCCCTACTAGACAATGATAACTTGGTCATGGAGCCAAATAATGTTTATTGAAAATTTATAACTGAAAGTGCTCCTGGTATCCCCATGGAGGTGGGGGTGGGTGGGGGAACACACATCATCCAAAACACATCATCATCACTGCCACCCTCACATCATGTAGTGTGTTGTCTTTCAATGAAGATACACACATCATCCAAAACACATCATCATCACTGCCACCCTCACACCATCCAAAACACATCATCATCACTGCCACCCTCACATCATCCAAAACACATCATCATCACTGCCACCCTCATCATCACGTAGTGTGTTGTCTTTCAATGAAGATACACACATCATCCAAAACACATCATCATCACTGCCACCCTCATCATCACGTAGTGTGTTGTCTTTCAATGAAGATACAATGCCACATGACCATGGCACAATCTTGGCCAAAAATAGCATTGCATTGAAAGTGATGCAATTAAATTACATAGCATAAAGTGGAAATATCCACAACAGTGGTGGAATGCAGATTATGCTATCCAGTGGATCAATGTCACATCCTAAACCTGGTATCTCAGACGCTTACACACATGAACACACACACACACACAAACACACACACATAAAACCATGCATACATACATAAAAATCAAGCACACACACACACTCACACACATAACACATACATGCACATAAACACACCAACATACACATACATACATATATAAACATGTAAAAACACACACACACACACACACAAGATCCAAGCTTTAAACATGAACCCAAAGCACAAGCTAAAGAAGATATCTGGGATGAACGACATGTTACCTCAGACACATTAGTACTGTCATCTAAGGAATCAGTAAAATGTGCAGCCAGTGCGATGACTCTGGCTAGTTTGATCCTCCTGCAAACAGCACACACACACATACGCACACACACACACACACATCAATAATAACTCTTCTACATCTTATGTATAGTTTTAACAGATATGTATCTGAAGAGCAGCAAACAGCTCTTCTTTCTTCCTTCCTGTCTTTGTGGGCAGCAACTTGCAACATTCCTTTACATGTATAGGAAGCCTTTTTTTTTATTTTATTTATCTCTGTCTTTACCCTGTCAATAGCCTGCCCTGTTTACTTTTGTGCTTCAAATCCAGCGAAACCAGCCGGTGTCTTTGTTCCTTTCCTTCTCAGAAAATCAAGAGGCTGTTATGGGACGCTGTAACTCCCAAACTGACTTGCACTTCGAAGGAGGTTTTTTTACAAGCCTTTGTGTCATGTACCAATATGAATGTCAACTGTGTTTTCCACATTTTTACCCCCGACCTTTCGGCAGCCATAACCCCTTTTCTGGGGCAGAAAAATACAAGATAAACATTTAGCCATAACGAAGAACAATGAAAAATGTTATTATTCAATCAAAAACTGATGTCCTTTTAGTTCAGATGAACTCCTGTACCAAAATGAAGAGCTTCTGGGTAATGGCGTAGTCTTGGAAATGAAAATACTTTATAACAGAACGTTGGGGCTAGAACTGTCCCTGTGATGTTTATATTTAATGGTGTGAATCTGAATGTAAGATCATTTTTCAAAACAAATCTAAAAACACTCCTTTCAAAGAAGTCTCAAAATAACTAATGTCTTCCATTTGATTAGCTGTGTTCTTTGGATCCACGTCTATTTCTTCAATGCATGCATGCAAGTGTGTGTGTGTGTGTGTGTGTGTGTGTGTGTGAATGTGTGTGTGTGTGCATGTGTGTGTGTGAATGTGTGTGTGTGTGTGAATGTGTGTGTGTGTGTGTGTGTGTGTGTGTGTGTGTACATAGATGAGAGTGTAATGTATATGTTGAATTTGTGTCTGATGAATCATCATTGTAATGTGTTTCTGGACAAGCTGAAAGCGCTATACAAATGTACTATTATCACTATTATCATTATCAATGTAACACAATTCAATGGTATGGAGCTCTTTTGTCAGTTTTGCTGAGGAAGGTGGTAAAACCACTGAAAGTTCAAACTGAGTGAGGAAACTTTCTTCAACAGGACACCACAACACACACACGGCCATCCCTGTGCCCCACTCACACATCCTGGTGAGGACAGTCGCGCAGCTGGTGCGCCATGACGACCAGAGCGTTGTTGACGACAAGAGCCGTGGCGCAGGCGCCGGTGGAGGCGATCGAGGCGGCATAGTGCAGCAGCTGTATGCGCTTCTGGGAGGGGGGACCCTTCTCCCCCGCCCCCACCCCCTCCACGATGGCCCGCATGTGCTTCATGAACTCCTTGTCCGGCATGCTGTTCAGCTTCTCCACTGTCAGGACAAAAGGCAAACAGTGAACAGCGGTTTCCCCGATCGAGCTACATAATTATGTGACCTGGATGGAGACATAATTTGACAACAAACAAGAACGCCAGAGAATCGACAGACAGGCAGAAAATACGAAAAAACTTAGCCGTATGAAGAGCACAGGAACAGGAGTCATGATGGCTGCCGGAAAAAGAGGGCGCTAGCCAGGGGGACAAACGGAAGGTTACCTACTTCCGGGAGGTTATCGGCCGTAGTACTTTCGTTTTCTCTGCATAGGCGGATAGTAGTTTGCACAGGACAGGAATGTCAGACCCCTGCTGGAGTCTGCACTAGTTGGGTCATGGTTAAGTATGTGTAATTAAACAGCGGTTTTTGTTTTTTTTGTGTGCTGCCCTATCATCTGCACCATTTCAGTGGCATTACTGCCACGTCGCTCTTTCCCAGTCCCCCATACACGGCCACACCTGGATTCATCTGTCACAGTCCCAGCATCAGCAGTTCGCAGTGAACAGTGTTAGTGTCTGGGAACAATGTGATTAAAAAAAAAGTGACAGTAACAAAGACCATTTACAACAGAGGCACATGAGAGGCCCTCTCAATTCAGCTGAGGCCTCAGGGAATGGTTCATGGTGACTGCAGCCAAAGGACATGTGGTCTGGTTGGTTTGGGGGTAGCCAATGGACAGGATGTCCACGGGCGCCAACACTTTTCTGTTGCTTTCAAACTCAGCTCAGCTGATGGTCTGGGGGCGGCACTGAATTCCTTCCTAGGCTTCCACTTCTCATCTCATCTATGGCTATTTCTGCACTGGGAGAGCACGGATCTTGGTGTTCACTATCTTGGAGTTTGTGTCAAGAGAACGCAACTAACACCAAAGAACAGTTGCAGGATGGCAGGTGGCTGCAACTGCTCCCTCTGCTGGTGGTCAGTCTGGTGCTGTAGGACATGTACCTCATTGGCAGAGCATGAAGACTGGCTGCCCAGTGGCCCTGAAGATGGCTGATTTCACCTGAACTTCCTCCTTGAACAACAGTCTGACTAATGCCTTGAATGACTGGTTGTCTCACAACCCTACTGACCACCACTACAAATAACAGCTGGACCACTACTTTCAAATGTCAAGACAAATGCTTAAAAAAAACCTTGACCTTAAGGACAAAGTCTATCGTTCATTATAGGCACACATTCCAGCACATACACAGTCTCTCTCACATTTACAGCCACAAGCAACAACTTGCATATTACCAGCAGCGTACCTGTGTAGGGAGGCACTGGTAGCATCTTTGGGTCAAACTTGGTGGAGGCTGGAACTGGTTTCTGAATCTGAAGACATCAATGTCAGTCAGACAATAGGCTGGGAAGAAGTCTGGACCAATCATGAGAGAAAATGGGCAGGCTGATATTCAAATGTAATGTCTAATCTGAACTACAATCTGGGGTGTTGACATTTCAATGTACTGTGATGTGGGAAGCTGACATTTCAATGTACTAAGATCTGTCTTGTTACCAACATTTGCATTTTATACATTGTCCTGACCATGGTAATATCAATAATCTGAGAAACGCAAAAGTTGTTTTCCTCATTTCAAAATCTTCTGCTATCTGAGAAATGCTGAAGGTATTGTTCTTACTTTGGGATTATCACTGCTCTGAGAAACGCTTTTAAGTCATTTTTCTCATTTGGGGATTATCATCAATCTGTGCAACATGCCAAAATCATTATTCCAAATTTGGAATTATCAACAATCTGAGAAATACTTACATCATCATCCTCACTTTGGAATTATCAACAATCTGAGAAATGCCAAAATCATCATCCTCACCTTGGAATTATCAACAATCTGAGAAATGCTAAAATCATCATCCTCACCTTGGAATCATCAACAATCTGAGAAATGCCAAAATCATCATCCTCACTCTGGAATTATCAACAATCTGAGAAATGCCAAAATCATCATCCTCACCTTGGAATTATCAACAATCTGAGAAATGCTAAAATCATCATCCTCACCTTGGGATTATCAATAATCTGAGAAACGGTGAAGTCACTGTCGTGGAAGACAAGTTTGAGAGCCTCATTGTCAGAGTTCCTGTCACTGCTATCCACGTCGTCCTGGGTGATGCCGATCACTTCCCGCGTGGTCAGGGGAGACTGCATCTGTCTGTACGGCCCTGTCACTTTCTCGTCAGGGGGCACTGCTGTGTGTGGCCGGGCGCTGAGGGGGAAACGAGACCATTGCATCAACTCATTCCCGTTTTGTTGCTGCATCATAACAAGTGAAACTTGACAGAGCAAGTGTATAATTTTTTGTGATTTTTTTTTTTTTTTTTTTTTGCTGCCCCATCATCTGCACCATTTCAGTGGCATTACTCCCACACCGCTCATTTAGATTTCCCCGTACACGGCCACACCCGGGTTCGTCCGTCACAGTTCCAGCGTCAGCAGTCCGCAGGGAACCATCGATGTTTGGTCACCAGGAGGCCACACACCAGTGGAGACCCTGCACTGCTGCTGAGTCACTTCTGTGGTATTCAGTGGTGCCTGTTCTGATTTAACGTACTTAAGACACCACCTGCTAAGCCCCCTACTAACGACAATAATGGCTTAGTCGCGGAGCCAGACTGCGTGAGCGTCCCTCCCAGAGTGGAGAACGCCACCACGTCCCTCAAACAACAGCCCTCCATGAATCTGCCAACATTGAAAACACTGACAGGACTCACCCCAAGCACAGAAGTGGAGGGGTATCGAAACTGAGGTCACCATGAGAGCAGGGCAGGAAAGGCCACAGATTTTGAGAGTGTTTTGTCTATACTGATGATGATGGAGGAGGATGACGATGACTTTTTGTGAATTTATGATGGGCCTGCGAGTAGAGGGAACTAACCTCACCAGAAGAACTGTTCACCAGATTCCTCCACAAGGACTCTTCACAGAGTTAAGGGAGAAGAAAATTAAGAGCTCCTCAGACTCGGCCATCAAGCTGATGAGTTAAAACAAAGTGTTTCTAAGCATAAAGTTGTGACGGACCTTTCCAGCATTAAAATATCAACATATTTCAGAAAGAGTCATAGTTATTAATTTTAACTTCTAGACTTGTGTGTGGAATAAAAATAAGTACCATCACTTCAGTTCTAATTACATCTTATTGTTCTAAGCTACCAGCTGGGTTTTTTTTATTATTTTTTTTTTTACACAGATGTACAATTTAAAAAAAAAATGAAGAAAAAGAGCAATTTGTACCTCAGTGTGAAGAGACTGCTGCCCCCAGTGTCATGCCCCGGGGCAGTCTTTGGGCGTAAGACCTCACCAATCGTAGATACTGCACACCAGAAAGCCTCACTGTCAGTTTACACGACTCAAAGGCATGCAGAAATGCTGCTGGATGCGTCTGTAGTTATGATATATACACATAAAACACATACACACACATGAATTAGAAACACACACACACACACATTCATACACAAACATATATGCTCCTATTTACACACTCATGCACTCCACACAGTTATTTCCAAGTTACGGACACACCACACACATACGTAAGTATATTCCATACATTTACACACACACACACACACACACAAATACACACACACACACACACACACGCATTCAAACCTAATGTAGATATGTACTCTCAAACACAATCATTTTGACTAGACACACACGCAAACACATATACAAACACACACCCTCAATCTGACTTGATTTGACACACACTCAGACACATTTTCACACACACACACACACACACACACGTCAGCCCTCACTCACAAGGACGGGCAGAGTCAATCACATCCAGCCGCGACAAGGACTTGTCCATGGAGCGGTGAAGCTCCACCCCCTTGATGCGGCCAAGCACGGACCCCGCGTTGTGCTCAAACACACTGCTCTGGGTGGCCGGGGTGCCCGGGCCCCCAACTTCCTGTGATGACAAGTTGAATTCCTTGGCCAGAGTGGACAGTCCCCCCTGCCAGAACGCGTGATTGACCAGACCTGCCCAGCTCAACCTGTCCATGAATGTGGGAGACGTGTATGAGTGAAACATTCGAAAAAGAAAGGTGAAAGGTCAAAGGTCCTATTGCCTGTTGCTGTCATTGGGGCAGTGATTCCACGTGAACCGTGTCTTTACGGCTTGGAACAGGAAGACAGGGCCCAATTCTTTCCCTCCGCTGTTTTAACCTTCCCCAACCGATGTCACGAATGTTCGTGAAGAAGCAATAGATTTATGGACAGAACAATGGTATACTGTTTCAAATAAGAAAACAACAACAACAACAACAAAAACAACTGAAAAGATGTTATTAACATGATTATGTTTATGTGTACGCAATAATTTATCTATGTATGTTCATCAATGTACACTTTTGTAATTTCGCTGTGTAGTCTGGTTTCCTTCATGTATGTGATTTAAGTTTACATATGCCATGCACTGTCAGAACCGAGGTTGAAAAGAAAACAATTCTTTTTTGCAAAGGTGTAATAAAAATGAAATGAGGACAAGGAGAGGGAGAGTAAGAGAAATATCAAACAAAAAGAAAAAAAGTACACTTAGTTTTTATGCAAGAAAAAGACACAACTTCAAGCAATGGCCGCACGCACTTCCCAATAACTTACAAACAGGTAAAAAAGAGGAACACAGAAATAAACCCAGAAATGTCCTCAAAAAGGAAAGCTCCAAGTCTGTTCATTCACCTTTTATCTCATATGTATGCAAAACAACAACAGTGGAAGATATGAACAAACACAGAAGGCATTATCACACGCTCTCTGTTGTTACCTGACTACCTCAATACATAATGTTTTCCATGGTCATGATAGAGTGGGATGTGCCCACTGCTCAGAATGGCTTGAACCAGACAACACAACAGTCGGCCTGTCTGGGAACCTCCACTTGTAACTAAAGAAGAGAGGGATGGACCTGGTATCAATGAAAGTAACATCCTGTAAATAATGAGGCATGTGTTCTTTTGCTCACCTTTGTAATGCATCCTTTTGCAGCAAGCTTTCCAGTAGGTTGAGGAACTCCGGAGAAGGTTTTGCTGATAACCGAGACCCTTAAAAACATGATACAACAGGTATGTCAGATTATTTTTCGTGGACTACTTAAACCTATGAATAGGACCCTTACTCCTGTTTGGAAGTCATGATCAAAGTGCAGTGGTCAAATGATTTTAAAATCATATCAATAAACATCAAAAGACAGGGAAAAATTGCTGAAACTTCAAGTGAGATAAATGCATCAAGGTGCTGTAGACCAAAAGGAGCATCCTCTAGATACGGTTTTTTTCTCTCCAGTTTTAGCAATACATAAATAAGTGCTGCATACTACAAGAAGCACATCTAAATATAAAAAGAGACCCACTCAGTGTGGCTGAGGGACAACATTTCGGAGGGAAGCTGAGGCAACTGTGGCCAACGACCCCTGTTATGCTGGTAGGGTGGGCCAGTGGTTTGGGACAAGCCAACGTTGCGTACACCTTTCTCCTACGTTTTCGAACTCGGTTGCACTGATGGTCTGGGGGACAGTGTTGACCTCGTTCCTCGCCAGTGTCTGCGGCTGCACATCTCACTCCATGTACCCCTGTTACAGCACTGGGTGTTGGTGGTCCGAGTCAACATTCTCCCGCAGCCTTGCACTAAGGTCACAAAACTCACACCAAAGGATGATTGCTTTGTCGCTCCTTTTGCTGATGGCAGCCATCATGGGATGTGCAGGTTGTGCTGGAGCATGAAGATGGCTGCTTGGTGGCCCTGAGGATGGC
Source organism: Babylonia areolata (assembly GCF_041734735.1). Classification (NCBI taxonomy): domain Eukaryota; kingdom Metazoa; phylum Mollusca; class Gastropoda; order Neogastropoda; family Buccinidae; genus Babylonia; species Babylonia areolata. The sequence continues at coordinate 5,538,491 of NC_134893.1, read as the reverse complement.
CTTTGCTAATAGCATTCTGCCTTGACAACCACACCACTTGTGAAAAACTGCCTCACCATGCAATGCGCTGCCACCCTAAACACAACTCAACTATGCAGAGAAAAAGGCCTCGATATCAAGGCTACCGTTGGACTATTGTCTGGATCATCATGACCCTAAGGGCTTCATGCCAACAGGTCATTAAACGCTACCACTGATTAATAAACAAGATGTCAGCATTGATGGGTTGATTATGGTTGCTACCATGGCCGTCTCAAAATGATGTTGAATCCCTGATATCGTCTTTGGTGACTCCATCATCATCTTTGGAACTTTTGTTGCATGTTGTGCCACATACTTTCATGTCCACTCTGTCATCTCTTGAATGCAGCCTGTCCATGCTCCCACCAGTGTGTTGTTAGTGAGCTTTTTTAAAAATTCTGATTCATGGGAAGGTTTCTTTTGTTTGTTTTCATTGCCATTAATTTCATGCTTCTGGGTTCAGAGATCAACCTTGGTATGATTTTGATTCACGACAGTGTTTTGACTGATTTTAAACATACATTGGGTGCACTGTTTTAATAAGGTACATGGGTCAAAGTTGATGAAAAACATATCACCTTATAGTCTGCAAAGTATGGCTGTCATTCAGTGCTGCTGTTAGGAACAAACATCGGAATGGAAGGAAAACCAAGTTGAACCCACAACCAACAGAAGTCAGCATAGCACATGGATGATATGTAGGAGAAGGGGGAGGTGGGAACGTCTGTTCTTACCTTTGACTTTAGGAAGTGGAAACTCCTTGTTGAGCACCTTGTCCTTAATGATGTCATATGATTCTCCCAGAAAGGGGGGGTGACCTGCAACAACAAACCTTCCTCTTTACCAGTGACATTTTTTGTGTGTTTTTTTTACATTTCATGTTTTAACTCATTGAGCCCTGTGCCCAAGCATTGCTCTGGAGTCAAAATCCGTCTCATCAACTCTCTCCATACGAACGGCGGAAGAGAAGACGTTAACAGCGTTTCACCCCAATTACCACCATCAAAATATTGCAAGTGGAAGGCTCTCATACTGAAGAGGTGAATGTTGACAAAGAATACCACAATTCTGACGACGGAAGCTAAAGGTTGGGTCATTAAGACACCCACTGGACATCCGAGGGGTCTGTGTAGAAGAGAAGAGAGGACTGGCCGTACTGAGTGAGTTAAAATGGTTTTCACCTTCCTACATGTGTATGATAGTCAGTCCTGTCTGAATTTTTTAACCATCAGAACAGCAAATGCTGTCCCAACTATCTGAGCTAGAATTTGATTATGGTGGATAGTGTCCAGCCCAAATTAACTCTCTACATCCCCACTCTCTTGGGTCAAGAGGGTTTTAGGACAGTTGGTGATGGGATGGTTCTCAAAGGCTAACCAGACCCAAAGGCTGCAGCACTAAGAACCAGTGCTATCTTGCCTCCTAGTTATGCGTGCATAAAGCACAAAGAAAGGGAACTAACTTGTACAGTATTTCTGGATGCAAAACATATATTCTGTGTTTTTTTCTGCATCAGTATGGCATGGAAGCCTGCCCAGACTGAAAACTCCCCAGGATTCAATGGATTAAAAGCTTCTTTCCCCCCCCCCCACCCCCCCTCTCCCAAGTGATTATGACATTTAAAAAACATCATCATTCATTATGGGAATTTCATGCAAATATTATGCCTTCAACACACAACACATACACGGAGCAGAGAATGCTGTTCCATTATAATCAACAAAGACAAATTTAATCTTTTACAGACCCTTTTACATTCAGGCAAAAACACACACATATGTGTGTCAGTGAATGCTTGCTGGCACACACACACACAAAAGTTAGAATTCAAAGCAAGATTTTTTAAACAGCTACAAATTTCCAAATGATTTTGTGCTCTGTCACACATGAATCAGTAATGAGAAAAAGTTCCCTTTTAGGATGCTGTCCAGGACAACAGCTAATTCAGCAACTGAAAGCTCAGAAACTGAAAATGTTTCAAGCCTGTACAAAGCAAGAAACATTCAGTCCTGAACATATTCTAAATCTCTTTATTTCATATGTATTACATGCTGTTTCTTTCTTCATTTATAAACACAGCCAACATCTGCCCTAAGCCATGTCCCAACAGCCTCTTTCTTCCACTGACAAATGCACCACCACCACTCACCTGCAAACATTTCGTAGAAGACACAACCAAGGGCCCACAAATCAGACATGATGGTATGTTCCCCTCCTTGAAAGACTTCTGGCGCCATGTATGTGGGGCTGCCTGTCAACAAAAGACATAACAGCCAATATTACACTGGAACAGAAACACACCAGTCATGAAAACAACTTAAAAATCAAAGTATGAAAATTTGTTCCTGATGCCATGAGCATGACAGTCAAGTGAGAAGAGAGATGTGTCCCAACATGAGGATCGATGGTTTGAATCTGGTGGGGAATGGGTGGAGGGTTGTTTTTTTTCTGTCTTATGGGTCAGCGTATGTGGACACCAGTCAGCTAGCATCTTTATCTGTTTCATGCATACACACATGCCGAAGATACATATCTAAATTCAGTCTGCCCTTCACCTGAGCAGTGCTCAGGTATAAAATGTCATTTAATCAAACTGGTTGTTTGAACTTAAGCATAAACCAGTCCTGATAAGGCCCTGTGCAGTTGGCTGGACTATGAGCAACAATATAGAAATAAGGAAATGGGCACAACTATTCATAAACTTACAGATGACTTACAGACTAAATAAAACCTTGTAAAATCATGTAAAACTTACTGCTGCATAACTAAATCCTTCATGGTGGGGACCAACTGTATTGGCTGTAATCCTTGCAGTACTGAAAGGGTTAAAGAACCCATAATATGCAGCAGCATTCAGGGAGCAAAAAGAGAAGAAAACAATACTCACTTTGATAAAGAAGTGGTAAACAAAGATTGAAAAAGAAATTACTGTATTCCATTTCTTTCACACTTTGATTCAGCTCAATATGGTTTACCTTTAAAAAAAAAAAAAAAATCAAAAAAAAATCAGCCTTTGTCTTGTTCATATGTATATTGGACACAACTGCAGGCTAGCACATCTGAATGCACTCATAATTTCCAGTCAGACTGATAAGATGTACTGTGTTGTGTTGTACTTGTGCTGTGCTGTATTGAACTGAATTGCAGAGTATGGTATTCTGTTGTACTTGTATTGAAGTAAGCTGCTACCTGTTGTACTGATCTGCTTCATCATCTCCTCAGCAGACTGGATGTTCCAGTGCTCCCCAGCCTCCGCAAACTTGTAGAACAGCTCCTCCAGATTTTCCCCTTCCACTTTCGACATGCCAAAGTCAGCGTACTTCAGAACACCCGAGGCATCCAGCAACACCTGTCATCACCAGGCACACCATTTCCAACAGGATTTTCTTGTCATCTACACACATTCTGTCGGGGATGAGTCATTATCATAAAATATCGCTGGATGAGTAGAATTATGGTATGCGGTTTGCATATTTTAATACTGCACTGTGAGGTAAGTTATGGTGTGTGGTTTATAATCCTTCATCTTATAACACTACATTGTCAGGTTTTATTGTGATGTGAAAACTGAAAAACTGGGTTTGAGTCTTGACTCCTACCGTTGCCACTGTGTTTCATTTTCTTGCGTACAATAAAAAATTGAAAAACAATCAATGATCAAGTCTTTTTGTCTTTTCTGTTGCAAAGGGAGCTGTTGGAGAAAGGGAGAGAATAGTTTTCCTTGATCAATAGGATAATCAAGACTTGATGCAAAAACGTTTGTCAACAGCATGCAATAATGCGACACCCTCTTGTGCCTGCTCCAAACAAGAATAGTTTGTAGCAAAAGTGCTTATTAATTTATCATTTTATTTATTCATCTTTATGACTCATTTTTAGACTGAAGTGTGCAAAAGGTTTTGGGAATGCGATGTGAGAATGTGAGAGATACATGAAAAAACAAACTCACATTGATACAGAATTTCTTTTCCATGTTGATTTATTTTTCTTCATGTGTACACGTGAATGTTTTGAAAAATATGAATCATACTATATTGCAATTATCATCCTTGGATTGTAATAATAATAAATATATGCAACAGCACCTTTGAGGGTCTGAGGTCATGGAAGAGGATGCCAGTGGAGTGGATGAAGTGCAGGCCGGTGACAAGGTGGATGCCGAAATCGCGGATGGAGGTCTCAGGCAGGTGGTGATCCTGGGCCAGGATGTCAGCCAGGCTGCCCCCTGTGCACAGTTCCACCACCAGCCACAGGTGGTTACTGGTCTCGTACCACTCGTGGAACTGAACCACATTGGGGTGGTCGATGTCATGGGTCATCCGCACCTGATCCCAGGAGAAACAGTTATCACAGATAAGATAAGATAGGATAAGATAAGAATAACTTTATTATCTCCAACTGGAGAAATTTGGTCAGGTGCATTATCACAACATAGACAAGTAAACAATATGGAGACCATAACTGTAAAAGTCAACAACAGCTTTTACGAATATTACGAAGATATTACGGAGATACATTGCCTGCCCTGAAATCTATACAGTATACTTGAGTTTTTGTCTACAAAAATTTGTGTACTTCCAGAGGAAAAAAAGTGTACTCTTTCTTGTGTCTACTTGAAAAAAATCACACCCCTGATAACTAAGCCTATATGAAATGGTAAATGCTAATCATGGGTAAAAAATTGAATTTTTTGTAAGCTAAATACTATTGTTCAATTGTGGTCCATTTGGGGGGAAAAATCCTGAAAAGAATCCTGCTAAAAAGATGCTTACAATGTGGGAAAAAAAAAATTTGCCAATGAAGAGACACCCCCCCCCCCCCAAAAAAAACAAAAACAAATACGTTTTTACAGTTTCTTGCTTTGTTTAGGATATCAACTGGTGAATCGCAAATAAAAGAACTCACTGTGTTTGTCACTTCTGGGCGTTTGCACTTGTCGATGCAGTGGATAGCCACAAAATTGATAGTGCCCTTCCGTCTTCCTTTATAGATGATAGAGTGGTCTCCTTTACCCAGTTCATCATACAGCACAAAATTCTCCATAATTATGTTTCTGATCTGCAACTCAAACAAACATTGGAGAAGACTGATTAATGAAAAACAACATGACTGACACACACACACACACACAACACACACACTCATACACACTGTTATCATACAACATACTCAGACAAGGGTTGCAGGGTGTCTTTCTCTGTGTCTGCGCTTTTTTTTTGTGTGTGTGCTTTGTGTGTGTGTGCATATGTGGCATCTTTAAATCCCAGCATTAACTCTCTCCATACTAGCAGCGAAAGAGACGACGTTAACAGCGTTTCACCCCAATTACAACCATCAAAATATTGCAAGTGGAAGGCTCTTATACTGAAGAGGTGAATGTTGACAAAGAATACCACAATTCTGGCGACGGAAGCTAAAGGTTGGGTCATTCAGACACCCACTGGACATCCGAGGGGTCTGTGTAGAGGAGAAGATAGAATTGGCCGTACTGAGTGAGTTAAGTAAGTCCACATTCTGTGTTTGGGGATGATGTATGAATATGTGTCATCCATACAATCAGCAAATGGCAAGTCAAACTGTTCTTCCATTCCAGAAGATGATGATGGGATTTAATGAGCATGCAAGATGTTATGTGTACATTCAAATGGCTGTATAACTGATGGATCCCGATACACGTTGCGTTTTTATTTCTTACTAACAGATTCAGGACTCATCCAACAGATCCAGATACTGAGATAGTTCAGCATAAACTTCATACCAATGCTTTTGTGTGTCATGTAATCATTATGACATTTAAAAAAACAGAAAAACGTCAAGTAAGTATGAAGGCGACTGGTAATGACCACACAAACTTTTTCAAGTGCAAGTGGTACTGTTCTGGGAATTAAAAAAGATGCTGATCATTATCCAGTGAGGATAAAACAATGCAGAGTCGGGTTAACAGATACTCATTCACAATAATGTGAGTTTTGAAAAAAGATATTTCTACATTATGGCCTGTCGATATCCACTATGCCTGTGAACTGTGCCATGAAGTAACATGCTCCTTCAGCAGATAAGGCTTTGCCGTTTGGGTTCTCGCAATGAATGTTCCTCACCTTGCTTTAAACGTCTGTTGAAGGTAAGCCCGGCAGCAAGTATGTGCACGTAGGGAAACAGTAGTCAAAAACCGTCATCTCATTTTACCGGTAGTTCAAAAACAGCGTCCCTGACAGCGTTTGACTCTTCCCCGTAAACAAGAATGCCGGAAGTTCGAGGAGAGTGAGGTTAAGGTTTTTCTTCAGCAAATAAACCAATCAGCGTTGGGGTTGAGTCAAGATGGGAGCCGTGTCTTCTTGAAACAACTAAATAAAGGTAAAAAACAGGAAATTAAGCACTTAAAACTTTTTGGTTATGCCACACAATCTTTATCAGATGTTAGATAGAACGATGATGTGCAGTTTTCTTGTCATGAATCACATACAAGCACTTATGTTAAAACTGAACGAGTCTTTTAGTCACGCGTACAGAGTTGATTTTCATCTGTCTGCTTGCAATCAACTTGACGTCGCAGAAGCAGTTTGGTCGATTTCACCGTGTTATGACCACTTTCAAAGAAACCAAAACAATATGATAATATTCGGACACGTGTTATTACACTTATAGTCCGTTTCCCCATTGTCATTAAGTTATTTTCACGTGAATTAAGGTTTTATTTGATTGGAAAAAAAGTTCTGATAGATAACTATGAAACAGAAAGACATCAGCAGCACACACACACACACACACACACACACACACACACACACACACAGAGTAGTTAATGTAAATTATCAGATAAATGTTGTTGAGATCAGACAAATCCTTCATTACTAAATATTTACCATACTTGCTCTTTAACAGTGTCTACCATTCAGTTCTGATCTTCAAGTTCTGGTGATGAATTTGACCAAGGACAGTGAACCTTATGATAAATATTTTGTGGGAGGTGGAGATGGAAAAACAAAGTCACCACCTCCCAGCCCATACTCGCACATCACTTGTGTATGCTTCTTTAGGCAGCATCTCTCTCTCTCTCTCTCTCTCTCTCTCTCTCTCTCTCTCTCTCTCACACACTCACTCACACACTCTCACTCACTCACTCTCTCTCTCTCTCTCTCTCTCTCTCTCTCTCACACACACACACACACACACACACACACACACACACACACACACACACACACACACTCACACACACACACACACACACACACACATACACACACACATACACACACAGAGATTAAAGTCACACTCAAACATTCACACGCGTGCACACACTTGGTGAAATATACACCAAGTGTTCTTCATTTGGTTCTAATTGTCCACACTCCCCTGACGCCAGCTCCCAGCTCTCCATCTCTGTTTCTCTCTGACAATATGTCTCTCTTTATTTGAATAAATATTGTGTAATTAAAAAAAAAAAAAAGATTCTGCAGATAATGGTCAAAAAAGAGAAGAACAAAAAAAGAAAATGCTGATGGAAACTCATTTACAAGCAGACACTTTATTTGATATTTTCTTTGTTATGTATGTACTTTTTTCAGGGTTTTTTTTAATACAAATTTTGTCTTGTAAATCTGTTTTGAGTAGTAACTTGTTATAAGACCAAGTACAGAGGGAAGACTGAAAAGAAGCAACAAGAAAGACAGGGGAGGAGGAGAAAGAAAAGGGATAAGAAAAAAGCTTTGAGTTTATCTATCCAGCGTTATATATTTTTAAAATATTGTCTTCTCTCGCCGCAAAAATTATTCTGCCCATCCATCTTGCTTTCTGTCTGATGAGCTCTGTTTGTCTCTGTGTTTACTCCACCAATAAACCTCTTTCTGTATTTTCAATTTGTTTTCCACTAAGTCTGCCATGAACAAATACTTCACATCTATTAACACTAAATCTGGTCAGATGTTAAGAGTTCATTAAAGTGGTTACTATCAAGATAAGCTGAAGAACTACAAACTTTTGAGTGTAATAAAAAAAAAAAAAGAAGAAAAAAAGAGAAGAAAACACTCTTCTTTAATATGTAATGGTTGATGGTCCTACTGATAATCATGGGAATCAGTTCTTGTCAGTTTTGTTAAAGATGACACTTCATTCTGAAGTCAAATATTGCAGACTTGTGTCAGACTGAAAATTTAACCACAGAGAGGACACTATAGGCTTAAGTGAAACTGAACAGTATTCAAACTAAAAGACGTGACTGCATGATTGGTGAGAAAACAACCAGTAGTGAATGGGAATGTGACTGCCTCATTGCAGAGAAAGTCAGCCATGAGTCGTAAAAGATCGCAGGTGCCGGAGCTGTTCAGAGCCAAACGCAGATGTACGACTAGTGTATCCCCCGGCCAGGCAAACGGAGATTCTTCCTCACAAGAAACCAATGGTATCGCAGGTCAGTAAAGGCACAATTTGTGACCGAGCATGTGTGGCAAATGCTTACAAGTTCACTTGCATGCATCCATGCACACACAGAGTGAAACACACACACACACACACACAGTGAAACACACACACACACACACACACACACACACACACACACAGTGAAACACACACAGAGTGAAACATACACACACACACACACACACATACATGTATAGACACATTCAAACATAGGCATGCTCATGCATACATGGACATATATATATATATATATATATATATGTGTGTGTGTGTGTGTACTGTTTGTATTTCTACAGCTTGGTCATGTAGAAGTTCTCTGACATATTATTTATTTCTATGGATAAGTGTAAGTGTTCACAAGTGTCAGGAGAGTTCTGTGCATGTGTGTGTGTGTGTATGTGTGTGTGTGAGGGGGAGGTGGGGGTGCAGGGAGGAGGTGGGGTAGAGGATGAGGTATGTGAGTGTATGCATGCCTACACTGTGGGAGCAACAGGATATTGGAACTTATGTATTATATATATATCTTTGTATATATGTGAGTGGAGTTGGGGGTGGGAGATATGGGCGCGTGTGTGTGTGCTTGTACAAGTAAGCGTTCATCTGTGTGTGTGTGTGTGTGTGTGTGTGTGCGCGCGTGTTTGTGTGTGTGTGTGTGTGCCGTGGAAGCTGCGATACATAGACTAGAAATGAGTGTGTGGAGGAGGGGGGTAGAGGAGGTGCAGGGTAATTGTGTGTGTGTGTGTGTGTGTGTGTGTGTGTGTGTGTGTTGGAGCTCATGTACGTTTATATGTATTTGACTGCTTTCATATCTGTGAAACTGCGTGTTTGGTGCATATCTGTTATGCATGTGTCGGTGTATGTGTGAACGTGTGTCTTCATGTTTTACATTTATTTGCTTATTTATCATCATTGTTGTCTTATTTATTTATTTATTTTTATAATTATTATTTTATTATTATTTTCATTACTACTACCTTTTTTTAATCATAATTATTATTTATTTATCTATTTATTTATTATTTATTTATGTAAGCTTATATATATATATATATATATTTTTTTTTTTTCTCAAGGCCTGACTAAGCGCGTTGGGTTACGCTGCTGGTAAGGCATCTGCTTGGCAGATGTGGTGTAGCGTATATGGATTTGTCCGAACGCAGTGACGCCTCCTTGAGCTACTGAAACTGAAACTGATCTATGGATAGTGAAACCTGAAATTAGCGTTCATTTCACTGGGCATAATTTGCAGATAGTGCCAGTGATACCAGAACAGCACTGTTTTTCCTGCGGGGCCTGTTTCCTGTGGAGAAGTTTGAGCACCGCCTGCCCCCTATCCTGCTGAAGCACCAGCTGTACAGTGTGGTGAAGAATCGCACTTTGGTGGACAGGCAGCTGGTCAGTGGGTCTCTTGGTGTGCATTGCTTACTTTCTGTGAGGATGTTTGTTGGAGTGTTGGGATGAAAGCTTGTGTCAGTGCCCCTTACTTGGCTCTGTGTATGAGAGTGATAGGCTGTGCATTTTGTTGTCGATCCTGTGAACCATGTGTATGGTGTATTTACACTTGTAATTCCCTCCCGGTCAGGAAAGCCATCAGCCAGATCACTTCAGGAAAAATTCACGGGATGGACGGCATCCCTGTGGATATTTTTAAAGCAGCAGGACCATTGGCCATTGAAACCTTCCACAGTATCCTCAACAGCATGTAGGAGGAAGAGGACATGCCTCAGGTGTTCAAGGATGCAGCATATCGGACTGTGGCAACTGCCATGGCATTTTCTTCCTGTCTGTCTTGATATTGGTGGGTAATATCCCCAACCGCCTGATCTCTGTCATATCAGAGGAAAACTAGCTAGAGGCTCTGTGTGGCTTCTCTCCATGTTGCAGCCTGTTTGACATAATTTTTGCAGTTCGTCAGGTGCATGAAAAATGCAGAAAACAGAACTTAGACCTGTATGCAGTCTTCAGTGACCAAACCAAGGCATTTGATACCATCAGCAGAGATATGATTTGGACAATACTCAAGAAAGCTGCCCAAGAAAATTTGTGAACTTGATCCACCTGTGCCGTGACGGGGCTGGTATTCTCTGGCAGAGAGGTGCCTGATACATTCCAAATCACCAGTGACATGAAGCAGCGATGGGTTTTGGCTCCAGTTCTCTTCAACCTCTTCTCCACCTGTGTCCACATCTATGCTGAGAGACATCAATGATGGCCTGTACTTGAATTTCAAAACAGATGGGTCCCTCTTCCACCTCCTGAGTGCCAGAACAAAGACAGTGGTGAAGATTATCCTCAAGGCTCTTTTTGCTGATGACTGTGCCCTGATAGCAAGTAAGGAGTCCGACCTCCAGATCATCATTGACAGATTCGCTGAAGCAGCCTGATTCTTTGGTATCACCATCAGTCTTGGTACAGGTATTCTAATAAGTAATGCATCTCCTGCAAGTGTGTGTGTGTGTGTATGTGTGTGTATGTATGTGTGTGTGAGTGTTAAAAACATTTTTTAATTACACATACTTAACCGTGACCCAACTAGTGCAGACTCCGGCAGGGGTCTGACATTCCTCATTCCTGTCCTGTGCAAACTACTATCCGCCTGTGCGGAGAAAACGAAAGTACTACGGCCGATAACCTCCCGGAAGTAGGTAACCTCCCCTTTGTCCCCCTGGTTAGCGCCCTCTTTTTCCAGCAGCCATCATGACTCCAGTTTCTGTGCTCTCCATACGGCTAAGTTTTTTTTCGTATTTTCTGTCTGTTTTAAACGTAATTTTAGATAGAAAATTTCCTTTTATATGCTAGTGAACATTGCAGAGCATTCTGTGCCCCCTGTAGTGGAGGGAGAAAAGCATTTCACTACTGTTCTTAATCATTTTGACAAGAGAATGCTGTGTTCATGTTGCAGAATGAACTGCGAGCGAATGGAGAAATCAAGTTGTTCAAGCTGGGGCCTGATACCTCCTCCCTCAGTATTGTGTTTTCTGACGACTACCGCAACCATGTCCTTAAAGTCCTGGCAGACCTCAGCGTGGACTGCCTCATTGTCGGTTCGTAATCCTCTTATGGAGGGAGAGAAATGGGTGTAGAGGAGGGGTGGATCGGTTAAGAAGATGGAACAGGATTGAATCATACAATAATGTAACTAAAGCATGGGTCCAGTTTAGATGTTAGGATAATGTCCTAAGCTGATTCAGTGTTGGTTTCTGTTTCAGACAAAGTGCTCAAACGCATCCTTGACCAGAGTACAGATGTCAGTTTGGACAAAGACACGCTGGTCCAGATCTACTGCTTTTCTGACTCAGAAATCACGTAAGTTTTATAAGATTGTAACAATCAGGATGCCAGGTTTTCAGTAGCCCATGTCTCCTGCTTGTAGCGTTTTACGGATCCAACTGCGTGCATGACCAGAGATGAAAGTTGAAATTTGGAAAAGTAAAGGAGACAGACTCATGAGTGGCTTTGATCACATAGAAAACCCTAGATAAACTTTGTGCAGATCTTGATTCTGTTTTGACATGTGGTTTCAGACACATAATTTGAATGATTTGGAGGGGATCTTTACTCCACAATTTTGCAGCCTAACTGGACAGTTGCACCTAGCAATCAGGGATATCAGTTCACTTTCTTTTCCAGCAGCTCAGTAACTAGTTTTTGCTATCAGCAAGGATTTAGTTAATGATGCCCATTGTATGTTTAGTCTGAACAGGCATTACTTCGTACTCCCAGCTGACTCAGTGTCAGTGCAGGGTCACTTCCAGAGAGTGGCTTCAAAGTAACATGGATATCTCACTGTGAACTGTGGACACCATGATTCTCACAGAATGAGTCTTGGTGTGATGATGTGTGGGTTGAATGGTGACAGTAACAGGAGAGTGATGCCACACAGAGAGAGAAGTGAAAACTTTTGTGATAATTCTGTTGTGTTGCATTGTCTGTCTTTTTGTCACAACAGATTGCTCTGTGTGAAATTTGTGTTTGTATTTCTTTTTATCACGACAGATTTCTCTGTGTGAAATTTGGGCTGCTCTCCCCAGGGAGAGCGCATCACTACACTACAGCGCCACCCATTTTCTTGGTATTTTTTCCTGCGTACAGTTTTATTTGTTTTTCCTATCCAAGTGGATTTTTCGACAGAATTTTGCCATGAACAACCCTTTTGTTGTCATGGGTTCTTTTATGAGCGCTAAGTGCATGCTGCACACGGGACCTCGGTTTATCGTCTCATGCAAATGACTAGCGCCCAGACTACCACTCAAGGTCTAGTGGAGGGGAGAAAATATCAGCGGCTGAGCTGTGATTCAAACCAGCGCGCTGAGATTCTCTCGCTTCTTAGGCGGACGCATTACCTCTGGGCCATCACTCCATGTTATTTCACATGAAATCCGGGCTGCTGTCCCCAGTGAGAGCATGTCGACACAATGCAGTGCTACGTTTTATTTTCTGTATGCAAGTGTTGTATTTTGTTTTACTATCGAAGTTGATTTTTTTTTTTTTTTTTTTTTTTTTTTGCCAACAAGCGTTTGTTTTCCTATCATAGTGGATTTTTCTACAAGATTTTGCCACAGACAACACTTTAGTTACCATGGGTTCTTTTACACGTGTTAAGTGCATGTTGTACATGGGACCTTAATTTATTGTCTCATCCAAATGACTAGCATCTAGACCACCCCTATAGGTCTTGTGGAGGGGGAGTAAAAATCCCAGTCCCTATATGGGACTCAAACACATGGACACTTGCTTCATAATTGATTTTATATGTCTTTTTTTGTTGTTTTTTTTTCAGCAGATGTGAAGCCCTTTCTGACAAGTGTGTTGGGTTGTGCTACTGTCAGGCGTCTGCCTAGCAGATGTTGTGTAGCGTATATGGATGTCCAAATGCAGTGTCGTCTTGAGATAATGGAACTGGTGTAGCACATATGGATCAGACAGCACGCTTTGACACCTCTTTAACTGAAAACTTGCTTCCTACTCCTAGTCGAGTGCATTACCACTGGGCCAGGGTGGCACTCGATTGAAGGAGTGTTGTGTTGTTGGTGCGTACAGACAGCTGGTGAAGGCGTCCATACTGACAGTGAGGGACGTGGGCAGCTGGTGGCTGTCCATCCCCAACGCCGGTGTCTTTATGAAAAGCTTCACCCGCGGCCGCAAAGCCCTCCTTACCATGATCAGGAAATCCAAATACAAGGAAATTCTCAGAGGGGTAGGTGGTGCTGTGTTAGGGGTGTATGAGCTGTGTTCAGCGGGTAGGTGCTGTATTCAGGGGGTAGTTGCTGTGTTGGGGATTAGATGCTGTGTTCACAGGGTAGGTGCTGTGTTGAGGGGTAGGTGCTGTATTTGAGGGGTATATATATGTGTATGTGTGTATATATATGTATATATATATCTTTTATGATGTCAGTCTTACATATGCATATTTTAGCCATTGTCATGTTAAACTTTGTAGACTCTGTACATATTTTACGACACTTAGTCTTAAATTTCATTATTTTTTATTGTGAAGCGCGGTGAGCCCCATCTGAGATGGGGGTACTGCGCTATATAAGCCTACATTTTATTATTATTATTATTATAGGTGATGAGGTGATGTATTTGAGGGGTTGGTGCTGTGTTGAGGGGTTGGTGCTGTGTTGTGCGGAGATGCTGTGTTTGGAGGGTAGGTGCTGTGTTTGGGGGGAGATGCTGTTTTCAGGGGCAGGTGCTGTGTTTAGGGGTAGGTGCTGTGTTTGGAGGGTAGGTGCTGTGTTTGGGGGGAGATGCTGTATTCAGGGGCAGGTGCTGTGTTCAGGGGGATAGGTGCTGTGTTTAGGGGGATAGGTGCTGTGTTTGGAGGGTAGGTGCTGTGTTTGGGGGGAGATGCTGTGTTTGGGGGGAGATGCTGTTTTCAGGGGTAGGTGCTGTGTTTAGGGGTAGGTGCTGTGTTTGGAGGTAGGTGCTGTGTTTAGGGGTAGGTGCTGTGTTTGGAGGGTAGGTGCTGTGTTTAGGGGTAGGTGCTGTGTTTGGAGGGTAGGTGCTGTGTTTAGGGGTAGGTGCTGTGTTTAGGGGTAGGTGCTGTGTTTGGAGGGTAGGTGCTGTGTTTAGGGGGATAGGTGCTGTGTTTGGAGGGTAGGTGCTGTGTTTGGAGGGTAGGTGCTGTGTTTAGGGGTAGGTGCTGTGTTTGGAGGGTAGGTGCTGTGTTTAGGGGGATAGGTGCTGTGTTTGGGGGGAGATGCTGTATTCAGGGGCAGGTGCTGTGTTCAGGGGGATAGGTGCTGTGTTTAGGGGGATAGGTGCTGTGTTTGGAGGGTAGGTGCTGTGTTTGGAGGGTAGGTGCTGTGTTTGGGGGGAGATGCTGTATTCAGGGGCAGGTGCTGTGTTAGGGGGATAGGTGCTGTGTTTAGGGGTAGGTGCTGTGTTTAGGGGCAGGTGCTGTGTTTGGAGGGTAGGTGCTGTGTTTGGGGGTAGGTGCTGTGTTTAGGGGCAGGTGCTGTGTTTAGGGGTAGGTGCTGTGTTTGGGGGTAGGTGCTGTGTTTAGGGGATAGGTGCTATGTTCAGGGGCAGGTGCTGTTTTGGGGGGTAGGTTTGTTCAGGGGAGGTGGGGGGTGGGGGTGCTGTGTTTGGGGGGTAGGTGCTGTGTTCACAATGGCTAGATGCTGTTTTTAGGGGGACATGAGGGTAGGAGATGGGTGGTGGGACTATGTGACTTAGTGGTGGGACGGATGAAAGGGAACTGCAGTTCACTAATATTGGTGATTGTTGTTTGTCATAGTGGGGAAAAAAATCTGTAAATTTAAAACCAACTTACATGTTTGCCCTGTTTGCATAAATGAACACGCACTCACAGGCACATGCTCACTGTCTCTCTCAGTGATGTAAACATGCATGCACACACATGCACACACCTCACAGCAAAATCCATGTCATATTTGATGATGAAGAACAAATTTAGTTCAGGCCATTTGGTCCAAATTTCATCATCAAGACATGGTAAAAATGAAATCCATACAGACGATTAAAGCTATTTTTTCTTTCAGGATTTGGAGCAAAGACAGTGGCCAAAGGTGGCTCGATTAGGAATCTCTTATCACATACATGACATCATGGGAGCAGATCTTGTGGACTGGTGAGTTGTCTGTGCTTGTATTAATAATCTTACCACTTTCAGGAATAGTCCAAGGTTTGGTGACACTGGGTTTAATGTTGACACATACCTTGGATGCTACAGCTGATAGAGATAATCATCCTTGAATAGAGGGAAAGGGGACCCTTTCACACTGACATCACCAGAATGACAACCTATCAAGACAGGCAGTGAGAATGCCATTTATGGGGGTAGGGAAAGGAAGGGATGATTTGGGATTTGAACTCACAACCCGAACGCAAGCTCAGCACTCAACCACCTGAGCTATGGTGCAGGCATCCATGGTGGTCAGTCCCTGTACTTGAAGCCAAGCTGACTGTCGGCTGTGGGGCTGCAGCTGGGTTGATTGCTTGCTTTGTATGTCTTGCAGTCAGACTGAGCTCCGTTTTTAAAATGTACACTTGATTCCATGGTACAAAATACAATAGCGTGAAACATCCTAATTGCTATGTCATGGCTGGGCAAGGTAATATCAGCATACTAACATTATGACTACAGATAAAGACTTGATCCAGCATTCAACAGCAGCAGTTAGGTCTGTGTAATGAGGGGTTTTTTTTGTTTGTTTTTTTTCATTCAGCTTTTCGATGCATAGCTGGAAAAGTGATTGACAGAGTATGTTTTTCTTGCACGTATTTTCTTAGAACTTATGCAAAGAATGTTACAGGGATTTTCTGAATTGTATTATAATACTTTGTAATAATTCTGTGTTTGATGAATGCTCAATTCCAAGCCATGTGCAGTATGATTTTAGGGGTGGAAAGATTTAGTTTTTTGTGCTAAAAAAAGACTTGTACTTGATTTATCAACTTTTGTTCTAATTTCAGCATTGACACAAACTCAGGGGAATTGCTGCGGCTGCGAGAATGAATCTCATGGACAGGCAGATTGTGTGTGTGACTACTGCCATTTCCTTGCGGTCAGCTTCTGGAAGATGTGTGACTGGCTGTGTGGTCCCTTACAGGGTAGTGTCCCATGTGGTCAAATTCTTGACTGGTCCAGAACAGCTTGAGAGTATCTGTAGGACTGAGTCAGAGTGTGACCTGTGTCCCTGTGTCGTGTGATTGCCGTTTTAGTGAGACGTGATGTGTGGCGCTGTTCTAGTCTGTGTGGCCTTAACATCTTTACCTCTGTCTTTGTTACCCCCACTCTGCTGGCTGGCTTCCTATGTTTATGTGTAAGGTGTGGGTGTGCGTGCATGCATATATCCATGCGTGCATTCTCATGTATGAATGTGAGAGTTTGCACAAATGTCTGAACATGTGCACGCATGTCTTGTGTGTGTATGTATGTTTGCACGCGTGTGTGTGTGTATGATATATGAGTGGGCGCACACCTATCAGTGCATCTCGCATATTTGCTGTGGAAGTGACGCAGTGTGTTCTGGAAATGCAACCACTGTCAACTAAGAAGTTTTTATTTAAGACAGTGTCTGCTTGCCTGAAATAAAGTGTGTATCACTGAGAGGGGGGAAATGATTATGTATCCCGAACAGTCAAATTAGAAAGAGAAGGACAGTGACCAAAAACAATCTTGAGGAGAGTGTGTCAACAGTGTGAATGAAAGAGGAAAAAAAAAGGTTAATGATAAGAAAGTGCTTGATACATATGTTGGTGAATGTATGCAACAGTTGACATATGAAACAAAGCATGAGTGAAAGAGTGACAAAAAGAGAATCAGGCTTCCAATAAAGATATTATGGAATTTCACAGTTCTCAGAATGCCAGCAGGTTTGTATATATTTTTTTTGTTTTTTTATTTGTTTTGTATTATTTTTTCTCCGAGATAGCTAAAGGTGTATGTAAGAAAAGTGACTTGAGCACACAGTAAAAGAGAAAAAAAGAGACTTGCCATGTGACCTTGTATCTTTAAAAAAAAATTTTTTATTTCACAACAGTGCTACAGCTGTGCTCATTGGTTGGATATTAACAAGTAAAAGAGAGGAAAAGTGAAGAAAACAAAATAGTTTTAAAACACTGAAACCAGCAACAATTAATGTCTTTTTTAAGTAAATGTGTATTGGTGCCTTTGTGTGCACATGAACATGGGTGTGTCTTTTTGAACTGATAGATAAGTTTGCATGGTAATAATAATGATGATGTTGATAAAAGGAAATGAGCAATGATTAAATGATAGAAGTACACAATTTTGTTTTTTGTTTTTTTTGTGCTTGATATTCGTGAAATTATTATTCAGAAATTATTTTCATCACAAAGAGTATTTACTCTATCTCGTGACAGTGTTTCACCTGATAATAGTCATTGCAAAATACGTGACCTGGGTATGTAGGGGAAGTTCAGGTAAACTGAGCCCTTTAAGGATTTAATTATTTTTCTCAGCCTTATATAACACTATTACGATGATAATTATTGTAATCCTTTCACCTGAACCATATATAAGGCAACACAAAATGCCTGTCTTTCATCAAAAGGTTTTATTTAAGAAACAAAAAATATCTGAAAATTCCCAGTTTAGACGACCAGGTCAGACAGATTTAACCTTGAAGTAGTAAGTATTGGGTCACTTGCTCAAATTTGCTGTATATGTCTGACAGTTCAACCTAACCAAAAGTTCTGCCTGTTGCCACACCTTTCACTGACCATAATGATTTGTGTGTGTGTGTGTGTGTGTGTGAAGAAATGATATCAAAACTTAATCAACAGATTAACTCAATTACTTTGAATCATTCTAAAATAAACTCTGAAAAGTCACATTGGCAAAAGCTTAGAGGTACAGAACATAACGTTTCAGTCATTTTCTTTTTTTGCAGTCATTTCCAAAGCCAACTTGGCCCACATTAGAATCATGTTCCAAATCATAACCGTCTCTCATTATTGGCTATTGATAAAACTGCAATAAAGTACAGGAAAAGGACAGGCTTCCATCTCATCTGGAACACGTTTCTTAATTGCAAGAGAAAGAACAGTTCAATAACAGGCAAATCTAAGCAAAATAACAAGTGTACTAAAGACAATCCAACAAGGGCATGAATCTTGTGATTGCAGCTGCCTGAAACATTGTTATTCAGTCTTGACAGTTTGCAGATGTTCGTCCCATCTGAGGCAACAGCTGTGCAGGCAACATGAGCCCATCTTTTGCAGTTTTCATTCTGGCACTGTATCATGTCTTCTGCGCCAGACCTGCAACACAAAGAACAGGGCTAGTCTCCAGCATCTGGAGAGCTACCTTTCATGTGGTTTGTACCTTTTTTTTTGGATTTGGAAGCTTTTGGGACAGTGGGGACTTTTTCTTGCAGTCATTAAAAGACTTGGCTGCTTTGAAGAGCTGTGCAACCAGGCTGTTTTTATAAGGGCTTGACGTTAATACTTCTGGATGCAACCAATAAAGAGAGTCGCTTCATCAAACTGGGCCATTTTGGGGTGTCAGAGATGCAATGTCTTCTGGTGAAACATGTTTTATCAAGGGCTGTTCAGTTGGCAGCTGAGGTGAGGAATGTAGATCACTAGTTGACAGACGTTTTCTGATTGGCATCAAGTAGTCGCTTGCTTGCTGGTGCTTGTGGGTTGAAGACTGCTGGCTGGCTGGCTGGGGATCTCTGACTGGCTGGTGGTCACCCTCTGATTGCTGGCTAATTGGGGGTTGCTGACTGGCTCAGGATTGCACTCTGAGAGAGGTGTGCATTTATTTTTCCATTTTTTAAATTTGCATTATATATTGCCAATAATTTGCTTTACCATTTGTTCATGACTTTCTTTCACCAGGGTTGGTTTGCTGTATTATCCATATTTTTTTGCCAATGAATCAGCAATTTAAATTGTGCCCACAATGGAGTAAAGGAGTTTGAAGACATACCCCCAAGTCAATCAGCACTGCTGTTGCTGTCCATGCATACTGTTCATTTGGTCCTGTTGATTATGGTTTGTCGCAGTCTGCAGTCTTCCAACACTGTGGCTCTCAAAACTGTTGGTGCATTTGAGTTCTCTTTTCCTGTAGTATGAGCATGTACGTATTTGTGTATGAGCATGTTGGTGAGTGCCTGCTGATGCGTGTTAGCCTTTGTGTACTTGTTTTGTGTGTGCATGTGGGTGTTCATGCGTGTGTGTGTGTGTATGTGTGTGTGTACTTGTGGTAAACAGTGCATGTGTACCTGGTGACTGACAGTGTACATACTGAGTGTGAAAACCCCAGGAAATGATAAATGCATAACTAAAGTAATTTGCAGCCAGTAAATGAATAATTTTGAGCATGTTTTATTCTGTTTATTTAACTGTTTCATACAATGAATCAGGAAATCTCTGTCCATAGAGATCGATGTCAGTTGTCATTTAGTTAGTAGTTTTCTTGTTTTCATAGTTGAAAACTTACGAGGATAAAAACATTCCTCATTTGTATTTTTGTGTTGTGTACTTACAATGAAGACTATGTTTTATGTAGTGCAACACTAAATGATGAAAGGTGTTGCTTTGTTTCTGAACAGAGTACATATTTCATATAAATGGTTTGTTATAATGCATAGGAATTTATTTTGCTTGCACATTTATTGAGTTTGATGCCTTTTTGCTTTGTCATGCTGGATAAACAAATAAGAATAAACACAGGATGGAAGCAGAAATATACACTGATCAAATGACTTGAATGTTAGAACCTTCTTCACACCCCCATACCCTCCCACACTCTCACAACACCAACAAAAAGAAAGAAAGAGTTGTATCTGAAAAACATTGTTTGCTACAGGCAGATGGTTGTGCTGCAGAACATTTGTCAAATGTTGAGAAAACAATGGAAGACCACTATTTTCAAAAGCAGTATTATCATTTTCAGTTTCAGTTGTGAAAAAGTAGAATGTTTATTACAAATGTGTTGTGGGAATACTGATTAAATGTTTTATTGCTATCATGGCACCAACACTGGTGGTTCCACATGAAGTTTCAAACTGCATCATGGTGTACAAACGCCTAAAGCATTACAAAAAAACAAATCCCAACCAATGTTTATGCAATGTTGTGTGTTGAAGAAATCACTGGTGAATAGAAAACATTGCCAGAATTTGAATGTGCATAAATGATAGACTACAAGGAATCATAGATACTTAATTTCAATGATCTCTGCTTTATGCAACACTTTATTCCAGTGAAGAAGCATCATAAGAATAGAATACGTCCTTACTACCAAGTGTACTATATCACTAAGAATATTGTACATAAGAAAGTACAAACATAAAATCAGAATCATTTACAGACATGTGCAGCAAGAATTTTGTTTCAAAAGCAGTTAAACTGGTTAACTTGTGTCAGATGCATTAATTTTACTGAAAGTTCAAGCAAAGTTAAGTTCATCTACACTTTTATCATATAAAATTTATAAATGTATCTTCTGACAACACTGTTTTCTCTCTGTAAAGCTTGGAGGCTGATTTCTGAGCATGTTGAACTGAAAGATTGTTACAGTGATAAATAATTTTGTTGTGAATGGATTGTAAATCCAGAGTTGGAAAAAAGAAGAGGTGTTGCCAGTGCCATTTGTGTTAAATAATTGGTGCGATGGACAATTCCCATGAACTTTGATGTGACTTGATATTAATCATGATTTACTGGCTCTATACGAAGTACTGATTTGTTTATGCTGTGCCATCTGCTCAGCCCTTGTAGCAGAGCCTTAAACAGTTTGTAAAATGTGACCAACTTTGTCTGTGATGTTGTGTCAGATTCACGTGGGGTGGGGGTGGGGGTGTGGGGGGTGGGGGATCATTAACAAAATGTGTATCTGACATCATACCTCATATGTCTGGAACATTGGCTGACCAGTCTGGAATTATTTGGCATTCATGTGTCCTCATGTGGCATTGGCTTTAATTTGTTCGCAGGTCCATCAGGAGTTTCAGAAAAAAAATGTTTTGTGGAACAGACAAACATTTGAAATGAACGGACAGTGTACCTGGGTTGTCAGACTGACCTATCATTATTATTAGTGTTTGTCTCGTCCTTTCTGTATCCAGAGAACATGCATTTCTTTATTCTTTTTTTAAAATTTTTTTTTTATAAGAAATAGGAAGACAGGCATTTATTTCTCAAATAAAGAAATAATTTGTATTGATAGAATATTTTAAGGAATGAATGTGGGCAAGTCATTTTTGTTATGTGGATTTAAATTGATAATTCTTTCTCAGCAGGAATGACAATATGGATTTTTGTATTTCAAAGAAATACTGTTTTGGATGTGACTGTTTGGTTTGCTGTGAAACTAAATGAAGGGTTGACGCGACATTGTTCAAGAATGTATAGAAATAAAATTTGTTGAGAAGTGAATGGGCATCCTGTTTTCTTGGATGAAAGTTTGGAAAAATGAAGGAAAGCATAATACATGCTGACACTAAATAAAGGCTATGTTCATGGTTGGTGGTACACGTGAGGAATTTGCAAGAATTGGCATTGATTTACAATAATCATGTTTTGTGATTGTTATGGATTGTAGATTTCATGCACAGTCAGCAGCAAAGGGAGGGGGTGGGGGTTGGGGTTGAAGAAGTTATTCACAGCAAGTGTTTGTGAGTTTGTGTGACCATGGACATCAGGAATTTTTATTGTTTTGTAAGTCTGCATTGATCAGATGCACATTATTATTATTATTTTTTTTAGTGTTGAAGTGGTTAGCATTATAGATTGACTACTGGGAGGATGCAGGTTCAATCTTCATCAGAGTCAAATATGATTGTTGGATTTTTTTTCAGCCCACGGCAAGCCTCTACCCAGAATTAGTATGATATGGTCTCAAATTGGGAGACTTTGGACCACGGTGTGTGTCATCCATTTCATGGATTATCTTTGGGAATATTGTTGAATAAATTTCCTGACCAACAATGCAAAATCTTTGTATCTCTCAGGCCTGGTTGTCACATAGATATAACATGAAAGGAAACCAGCTGGGCCATAAACATGAATTTGATAAACTCAGAGGCAGTGCAAGGTCTCCTCTGGTTTGTGGTCTGTCTTATAGCAACAAAACATTGATAGCACCCTACAGACTTCTGGGACTGGTGCTGAGACATTAACAGAATGAGACAGTTAGGCATGGGAGATGTTAGCCTGAAAATATTGACATTTTGAGATGCCTTTGTTGAAAAGGCAGGTTTATGGCTGCCTACATGGTGGGGTGAAAATGGTCATGCATGTAAAAGCCCACTCGTGTACATACGAGTGAACGTGGGTAGTTGCAACCCATGAACGAAAAAGAAGAGAAGAAGAAGAAAAGGCAGGTGAAAAAACAGTAGTGTCTGTGCAACTTCCTCCCTCCCCCTCTCATCAGAAGTAATAAACTCTATTCCAGCCATATATTGCCTGAATACTCCTAAGTGTTCTTTAAGCTACACAAACACTGTCCCATTCTAACTGTATATGTTGGCTCTCTTTTCATTAAGGATTGGGGTTGTATTATCTGAGTTTCTTCTCATGGGATTGCTGTGGCAGTAAGGTGTGGATGAGACAATAAACCGAGGTCCCATGTGCAGCATGCACTTAGCACAAGTAAAGGAACCCACGGCAACAGAAGGGTTGTTCCTGGCAAAATTCTGTAGAAAAATCCACTTCGATAGGAAAAACAAATAAAGCTTCACGCAGGAAAAATACTAAAAAATGGGTGGCGGTGTAGTGTAGCGACACACTCTCCCTGGGGAGAGCAGCCCGAATTTCACACAGAGAAATCTGTTGTGACAAAAAGAGAAATACACTGCAAGACTGGCTCAACCGGAAATAAAAGCTTCAATTGGTGCACCTTTTCTTGTTTTCAGTTTTGTTGTGCGTTGTCATGTGAGTGCACTGAACGATCTCTGATGAGCAGGAGCCAATCTCAAACCCATATCACTGGGGTAGCATTATATTGAGCCTGTCAAAGGCTGTTTTTTTTAGCTGCACTCGCAGCAAGTCTGTCTGCTAGCTCATAAACACCTGCCTGTCCAGGGCAGTGAATCCTGTGTCTGGGAAGATCTGGAATCATAAGAAATATAAAAGAGTACCTCAAGAACCAGCAACAAGGCCATCATGATGGAGAGAAAGAACAGATGGAAATCTATGTAACTTGAAGAGCAACAGCCAATGCAATCATGTGATTATTGGCATAATCTCTAAACCAAAATATGCACGGACTTCTTGTAACCGTTCAGCATTCATAAAATCGTTGAAGGTATTGTGGCCCCGATGACATCAGCCCGAGACTGCTACGTGAGCTTGCCGAAGAACTGGCTCCTGCCTTCACACTCCTGTACCAGTGCTCCCTCAACACCGGAGTAGTTCCGAGAGACTGGAGGATGGCCAACGTCACCCCAGTCTTCAAGAAAGGCGAGCGCTACCGCCCAGAAAACTACCACCCTATTTCCCTGACCAGCATACCATGCAAAATAATGGAGCACATCATCACAAGCTCTGTATGAACTTTGCAGAAAAGAATGGAATCATCACCGAAGCACAGCACGCTTCCAGACACCAGCGATCCTGTGAAAGCCAGCTCATCGGACTTGTAGATGAGCTCTCAGTAAACCTTGAAGCTGGAAAACAGACAGACGCTCTCATCATGGACTTTTCCAAAGCGTTCGACAAAGTCTGCCACTCCCTCCTGCTCCACAAGATCCACTCCATTGGCATCACAGAGAAAGTACACACCTGGATCAGGAAGTTCCTATCAGACAGACAGCAGTCTGTAGTGGTGGATGGAGCCACTTCCAGTCCTGTTCCTGTAGAATCTGGAGTCCCCCAAGGCTCTGTTCTTGGGCCTTGCCTGTTCCTGCTCTACATCAATGACATGCCAACTGGACTGTCCTCCACTGCTCGTCTCTTTGCTGATGATACTCTGTGCCACAAAACCATCTCCTCCACCAGCGACCAGCAAGCCCTATGAAAGGATCTCGATTGCCTCGCAGAATGGGAGCAGAAGTGGCTTATGAGCTTCCATCCTGACAAATGTCAGACACTGCAAGTGAGCCGGAAGAGAGACCCCCTGCCATCAGAGTACACCTTTCGTGGCCACACCCTTGATGTAGTCAGCAAATCGAAATACCTCGGCATCACCATCACTTCTGATCTTAGATGGACCCCCCACATCTCCAATGTCTCCAACCGAGCCAACAAGACCTTAGGCCTACTCAGACGGAACCTGAAAGTAGGCTCCCAGCGCATCAAACAGCAAGCCTACCAAACACTGGTCCGCCCAACCCTGGAGTATGCCAGCTCTGTGTGGGACCCCTATACAGAGAAGGACAATAACAAATTTGAGGCAGTACAACGCCGGGCTGCTCGCTGGGCAACCCATCGACACAGGAAAACATCCAGTGTGCAAGACATGATGGAGACTCTTCAGTGGTCCCCCCTCAAAGAGCGAAGGAGAAAGGCAAGACTGGTTAACTTTTATAAGTTCTATAGCGGCAGTCTTATCATCAACACATGCCACAAGCCCTCTCAAAATCCTTCAGCATCCACGGGGACCCGAGGATCGCACCCAGCAGCGTACCACCTCTCCAACTGCAGGACGCTGTACAGACAAAAATCTTTCTTTCCCCGAACCATAACAAACTGGAACAGCCTTCCTGCTGAGATTGCCCTCAGCCCAACCCTGGAAGGCTTCAAATCCCGAATCTGATCACCTCCCCCCCCCCCATATTTCCCCCCCACCCCCTGGCTCAGCAACCTCTACCTCAGGAAACCTCAAAAACACGCAAACCCCCCTTATAGTCTACAGAATCTTCACAATGATGGCGGTAGTCAAGGGAAAGAAGAAGAAGAAGAGGCGGTGGAGGGGGGCTCGACGGATTTTGTTTACCGGAAATGACATCAAAAGGAAGTTGCGGGAAACCCACGTTTCCGTGTTGACGTATCAACATGGCAGACGACACCAGTGTGAGTAGTGGACCATGAAAATAGATTGCGTATTTCTTGTACAATGACATTATTTCCAGTACATCTGTGGGACAGACGGACCGAATACGGCTATAACATTTCTGGGAAAACTAACGTATTGCATTTCTGGCTTAAAATACCAAGCGGGGCATTATTGATTGTAGCGTTGTCGTGAATCAACACGACTTTGTGACTTGACAGATGCTGCTCAAACCTGTTGATTGCTTGTATCGTCCAAAACAGAATACCAGTAAAGGAAAAGAAAGCCAGCTTCTAAACCGCGCCATAAATAATTAGATCTGTCAGCTGTATGGTTTGCAATTGACACTTCGGGCAAACACTCCAGTCAACATTTTGAAGATTTGAGTGTGCACTCTCCCTCTGTTTCTTTCTCTGTCAGTCTGTTTTTCTCTCTCTCACACTGTGTCTCTGTCTCCCTCCCAGTGTGTGTGTGTGTGTGTGTGTGTGTGTGTGTGTGTGTGCATACACGTTTGCCTGATATTACATATATGACATGTTTTCACCTTACCACAGTCATAACACTTGACTGTTCTGTTGGAACCAAAAATTCCAACAGTGATAACAGGCTCATGAAAGAAGGGTAAAGGGGAATCAGTGTGTGTGTGTGTGTGTGTGTGAGAGAGTACTGTTATCACACTTTTTCTTACAGAGCATTATGAAGGAATCGGATGATGTGACATTGAACTTTGGAGAAGAGGATGAGCTGGACCATCAAAAGCGACTAAAGTGAGTAATGTGTGTCTGTTTCACGGGATGAAAAAAAAAAAGTACAGTGTTCAACTTTCTCAATATGTTTGTGTGATGTGTGTAGTGAAAGAATTCAGTTGCTTGATTTCATTATTTTTGTTTTTCTCATATCAATTAAACGTGTGTGGATGAGGTGTGACTATATGGTATAAGAGAGAAAGAGAGATTGGATGTGTGGTTTATGCGTGTTTTTATTTTTCATTATTTCATTGCAACATGATGTTTGCTAACAGGCTGCTTACCTGGATGCAGCTGACTGACAACTGCCATTGTGTGCCCATCATTTGTTTCCTGTGTCATTCATTGATCAGTCAGATTTCAGGCACGCACAGATACACACTCAGACATGTAAGATTTTACATATTTACCCTGCCATGTAGGCAGCCCTACTTCGTTTTCGGGGGTGTCAATGCTGGGTATGATCTTGTTTCCATAACCCACCAAACATTGACATATGATCTTGTTTCCATAACCCACCAAACATTGACATTGATTACAGGATCTTTAACATGCATATTTGATCCTCTGCATGTGTATACACATGAAAGGGGTTCAGGCGTTAGCAGGTTTGCACATATGTTGACCTGGGAAATAGGAAAAATCTCCACCCTTTACCCACCAGGTGCTGTCACAAAGATTCTAACCCTGGACCCTCAGACTGAAAGTCCAACACTTTAACCACTTGGATATTGCACCTGTCATAATTTATGTTCTATTTTGTTTTCAGGCACCCTGTTGCTGTGTTCTTCCATGTGTTCTTCCGTGCGGCTGCAGTGCTGACCTATGTGATGTGTGAATTCTTCAGCTCCAGTTTTATCACCAACTTCATCGTCCTGGTGCTTTTACTGTGCATGGACTTCTGGACAGTAAAAAACATCACAGGTTGGATTCTGTGACTGATTTGAAGTATAATTGCGACAATTTTATATTTTTGTTTATGGAAGGGGATGGTGCAGGGGGCTTGGGGGTTGGGGTAACTGCTGCAGTTGATAATGTATTCAAGTATTTTCCTCACACAAAAATTTATACAATTTTGGGGGGAAACATTGACTGAATAGGTTTGAACAGAAAATTGAGAAATAAGTGTGGAGAGACCTCTCTTCTGAGTTAGAGAACAGTTTTGATTTGTTTGTGAATTGGGGTCATGGATCACAAGCTTTTTATAAATATTATATTGTGTTTAGATTTTAAAATGACACAGAATTAGCTGTTAAACTTTTACTGCATAAAGTCATCATGAGATATTTTTTCTGTCCAACTTATTGTTGTGAATTTAACGTAGTTATGATTGTGATTTAGCGAGTTAGGGTCATAGTTTAGTGGAGCAATGGAGCAAGTATCTAATCATGTTAATAATTGTGACAAATAATATTAGAATGTCTCTATATGCAGTAACAATGGAGAAAAAGACGGGTACTATGTTGATGTGATAACTATAGGTTTACCTTTCAGGAAGACTGCTAGTTGGCCTGAGGTGGTGGAATTATGTTGATGAAGAGGGCCAGAGTCACTGGGTGTTTGAATCCAGAAAGGTGAGTATCATTACTCATACTTTGTCCATTCTAAGTTCAGTCAAATAGTTCATTCATTGCCTTTATCTGCTTTCTGACATTGTCTGCCATATGGTTTAAAATGGAGAAAGAATTTTTTAATTTTTTATTTTTTTTTTTTTAGAGGAAAGGGTAGGGCGACAGTTTGAATCCTACTCATGGATTGCATTAATTGAATTGAGGGTCGTAATTGTACTTCAGCTAAATTAACAAGCCTAACTCTGTCCTGTCTGTCATTGCAAGACAGGGAAAATGCATACAAAAATTACCTGCATGCACGTGTTTACTAAATGTCAACGAGGATGCTTGTACCTGTTGATAGGTCAGCTGCTTTAACCTTGTTGTTCGGTCTCAAGTCAGAAATTTCTGATATTTACAATCAGGGTCATTTGATTGTTTACAGTACATAATTTTGACATCTGTTTCACCCAGTTTTCTGTTTCCCAGCTGTCTTCAACTATGCTGTGATGTTACAGGGCACACCAGGCAGCCGAAAGATCTCAGCTGTTGAGTCACGGATATTCTGGCTGTCTATGGTGGTCTCCCAAATCCTCTGGGTTGTTTTCTGCTTTGTTGCTCTATTCAGCATTAACTTCAAATGGCTTGTAAGCGTCATGTTCCTTCTGAAACATTACAGTTATAATATTTCATGCAGGTTATTTAAAATGATTAGCCATTGTTTGTCATCAATCATTTTGCTGCCAGCTGTTTCTGGTTTTGTAATTATTTGATTATGTTAAAAACAAATTCAATAATTAAGGTTCTAACACAATATGTGTGTGTGTGTGTGTGTGTGTGTGTGAAGGATTCACGTCATTGTTTTTTTTTATGATTGAGTAATACCTGAAAAGAATCCTGTTTATGGTTGATGATCTGCAAGCAGTAATTATCTGTAAAATTATTTAAGAGAGATCTTATTTGTTCCAGTGTATTCATTTATTTCTTTCATGATAATGTTATGGTTGGTGTGTTTTTAGGGTTGTGAAGGTGTGTAGTCTTTAGTGTTGTCATTGTTGATATTTTATTATTGCCTGTCTCTCCTTGAATATAAGATAAACAGGGATTAGTGCACTAGCTCTGTGATGGTCTTGCTATTGTGTTTTGTAGTAATTTTGTGTGTGAGGTATGTGTGCATGCATATTTGTGTATGTGCATGTGTGTGAGTGTAGTGATATGGAGGGAGCGGGAGAGCATGTATCAGCTGGTATTGCTTTCTGTCATTTTTAGATACAGAGTGGCTGATGATTTAATGTCATTTTGATACCCCTTATGCATACAAAATTCTTCTGTTTGAAGCCAGTATAAAAAAAAATAAAAAAAAAGTCTCCGATGTCTTGAATACAACATATCACTGTCAATAATTTTCAAGGAAAACAGTCTTTGTTGGTCTTCTGATTTTTTGCCTTGCCTCTGAAATAGATTTTGTCACACATCACCCCTTTTGTATGTCAAACAGTCCTACGTGTTTTCATTTGTCTCATCAGTATCTTTGTCCTGCTCTCGAATCCCATCCATGACACCAGAAAACATAAATCAATCCAGTTGCTTTTCTCTGTGTTTGTTTTGAGACACACTAATTAGGCCAAATCAGTCTGAATGAAACCCTCACAGAGCATGGAATGATATTAAATCAGTTGTTTCCCTTTAAAGGAAAGACCCAAGAAGGTATCTTTATCTGAATGTTTCTTTCAAACACACAAAAACACACTACACATTTTAGCCAGAAGTGGTGTTGACCGGAGAAAATGCTATATGTTTTGTCATTTGGAGAGTTAATTAGACTGATATACCATGCCCTTTGTTAATGATAATAATCTATTACCAGCTATGTTCTGTGTGCAGATGGTTGCTGTAGTTGGGACCTTAATGACTGGTGCCAACTTCTTCGGTTATGTGAGGTGCAAGATGGGCTCCAAGCAGAAGATGTCTTCTGTCGCACGAAACTTCCTCACAGCACAGTTCATTAAATCAGTAAGTACTGTTAATGCATTGTGACTTTTCTCTCTGTGATCAAAGCAGTGTTGGTTTATTTTATAAAGAATATATTTTCTTTCATGATGCTGGAACATTTTGCTTCTCCTATTTTTATTTAGGTGGTGTTGTTTTGTTTATGTTTGGTGGTGCTGTTGTTTTTGTGTGTGTATGTGTATGGGCATGTATGTGTGTAATTGTGTCTCCATTTTGACTGGTGTTCCTTTTTGCCATGTTGCAGATGTTCACAGCAGCATCAACCACAGCCTCAGACAGTAAGGCAGAGTCCAACCAGCCACAGAAATGAGACGGTTGATGTTTATTCTTATCCACATCATTCGTGACTGTGCTATTGAAGAGGGTATAAATACTGTGGGAGGAAAGTGTACATGCTTGAATAATGTTGAAGCTTGTGAATTTTGAGAATGTGGGGCTTGATGAGAATGAATGCTTTGCTCAGATGACGAGTGGAAAGTTTGAGTGTATCAGGTATGAATGTTTTGTTTTTTTGGCATATGTGTGAAATATTCAAAGTGCAAAACATGAGCATGGATGTCTGGTTCAGAAAGAATTGAAATGGATGGAATAAATGTGAAATATTGACATTTGAAACGATGTATATCTGCTCAGATGACCATTGCAAAGTGAGAAGAAACTTATGCATAAATAAAATAAAAGAGCAAATGGAGGCTGAGGGAGTGAAAGTGAAAATGGATGTTTAGCGAAAATGATCCAGTAGAACGTACCTTTTGAGAGAATGTTGATGATGTGAGCACAGTGACATGAGATGATTGACAGTGTTTGGTCTTTTCTGAGAGAAAGATCAGAATATGTGAAGGAGTGAATGCTGCTGAGATTTCTTGCTCGGGATGTTTGAGTTATGTGAGAGTGAGTTGTTTATTTTAGCTACTTATAAACTCAATATTTATTCTGCCTGTTTGCTTCTTTTCCCTTACCCATACCCCATACGCACTTCTGATCGTGGGCCAGTTTGGAACCAGTAATTGTTTTGCTAGCTATGTTTAAAAAAAAAAAAATGTTTTCCAGTGGCTTATCTAAAGGTCAGGGAAAAGGAAATAATTTAGAGTAGTATTGTGAGTGTGAAGAAAGTGAGAAAGATGCTCAGTGGCATTGGTAGGGAAGGACTTGTGGAGATTACTGTGTTTCTCCAAGTCGATGATGGAAGCATGTAGTGTTTCCAAAGAACTGGTGTGTGCATTTGTGTGTGTGTGTGTGTGTGTGTGTGTGTGTGGAGGTCTTATTTTGTGGGACAAAGGAGAAGTTTTGATCTCTGAATAATACGTCCTTTTTTTTTTCTTTTTTTTTAATGCAATTGAATTTTAACTGTTCATATAAATTAAGAGCAGATGACTTAATTGCTGCTTCACACACAGGTTCTACACCCTGCCCCATCCTTTCTACAAATTGTTTTCACTATTTAAGTTCTTTGTAGGTTCCAAATATTTCACAGTTCCCTTGTAATGTTGGTCTTTAACAAGGAGCACCGAAATGTAAAATCCAAAGTTTGTAGCCACAGTGAAATCTCACAGTATTACTGTGAACTTGTGAACCAGAGGAATGATAGGAGACACCACTAATAATATATAATGAAATATATATTAGATTTTAACTCGGAACATGGTGTGTTTTTTTATGACCCCATAATTCCTTATCCAAAATCAAATCAGTTTTGGTTCAAACTGAAATCAGAGTACACTGTTGTCATTCAGTTGCATGAAATATGAAAACCTAACCTCAGTAATACCATAAGCGAGTACTACAGTTGTTACAAGGACAGACAACGTCAAGCCAGTGCAACTTCGCATGTCCAGCCAGTTTGCACATTGTTAAGTTGTTTTTTAATAGGAAATACAGAGGAACAGACATAGAGACTTCCTCTTCATTTTTACACACTTCTACTGTTGTGTACATTGTGTGTACAACTACAAGTTAAAAAAGAAAAAAAAAGGTATATGAGATGAGAAAGTCACTGGGTTTGTTGCTGTTATATATTTTGCATGCATGTTGTAAGTTGATAGGGTCGGAAGCTTGCTTGCACATTGACACACTTGTGCACACTGGGAACAAAACAGATCATATATTTACAATAAATAAGTGTTGTTCTAACCCTAAATATTCCTTTTCATATTTTCCTCTGAAATATAAAAAGTGTCAATAACCTGTGTAAATAAATTATGTTTGTGTGGAAAATCTTTTCTTGTTTTCTAATGAGGGATGCTCCAGTGGAAATTGTGATACAATCTGGTACTTCGTTTGTTGGTTTCTCTGCGTTTGGTGTTCTATATGTTGCATTTTATATCTTTATACAAGCCAGTTATAACCTGTATCACTCTTGCAGTTCTTTTTCAAGCTAATGGTAGCAATTTCCTTAAAGAAGCTTAATATTTTCTCAAGACTGTGGGTTTGGAGGTGAGGGGAAGGATTAAGAAAGAAGAAACGTAGACAAAAAAATTATCACTGTAGTCAGTATGAATAAAACAGCTGTGTTACTTGTGCAGACAAGAAAAAGGATGTACAATATGTATTCTCTTTGTTTGTTGGTGTAATCATACCTCCCTTTATACGGATCAAATTGGTGGAAAACAACAGTCACTGTCAAACGAAAGCTGGAGGTTTTCCAGATGTAATGCCTATGGAAGATCTTTTAAGGATCTTCTGTCCCAACAGTGAGAATCAACAGCACAGAAAAGAAGTGAGAACCATCTCCAAAACGTGCTGCTAGGGATGGCTGGGCCATGTCTGCAGAATGTCCCTCATCTCAGTGCCCACAAAAGCACTCAGGTAGATGGACACCACAGGGGAAAAGAAACAGTGGCAGACCCCAGGAAACTTGGTGAAGGGCAGAAGAGAGAGAGAGAGAGAGCCAAAGCCTGACAATACAGACAGCCCCTCAACAAACAACAGCCAGCAGAGACAAGTAGTGCTATCCCCTGTCATGACCTCAAGCATCAAACAGTGCAGATTCAAATAATGAATGCAACTGTACCAGTACAACAATGACAGAATAATACGGGATTCACAGAGAATATACGTAGAAAGTGGACGTTCTGTACTAACCAGAATTAAAAAAAAAAAATTTTTTTGTATACACTGAAGGGTACAAAGTAAACTTTTATAATAAATGTTTAGTGTGTAACAATGCAAGATGCAAGTCAGTGAAATGTCGGGAATTTTTTTTTTTTTTTTTAAGTTGTGAAACGGCGCCATTGGTTTGCAAGGACATGAAGGATTCTTAAAACCTTATGATTGGTAAAAAAAAAAAAAAAAAATGTTTTGTTGCTGCTGATTTGTATATAAATGATTTCTATGCCAGTGTGAGGGGTCCAGAATAAATTGGAGATTGTTGCTATTGTGTTTGATTTTTTTTTTTTTTCAAAGTATGTGTTGTTTATTATTACAAATATTGTGTGATTTATTAATATAGGTTTTGTTCTTGAACAACATACTGTTCTTTCATGTATGTCATTTCACACCTACACATCCAAATCATTAGATTATATCTAAAATAAATTCTAAAAAAGAGAAATAATGTACTTCATAGGTGTTCATGTATCCATGCACATTTGCACAAAGATATAATACAAAATGTCATTAGCAGACTTCACATCAGATTACACAAATTTTCATTCACACAATTATCACTGGACACTCTGTTGATAAAGATTAACACATGGTTTTGTTCTGCTTCCTGCAAAATGGACATATAAAGACATGCAGGCATCCTTGCACACATTATTTCAAACAGCACATTCTGTCAATTTTTTTTCTCGCCGCTTGTCATATTTTTAAACAGTGCAACATATGACAAATAAATGTTGGATGTTTTCATGAATCAGAAAACCATAACCACCTTTGATAATTTACATGTAATCCTACCAGTCATGCATTGAGTAACACCTAAAACATTGTTTTTATTTGTCTGACAATGTGTGAAAGTGCCATTGAGTAACACACACACACACACGCACGCACACACACACACTCAAACACACACATGATGTATTTGTATAGTTGTGAATTGGAAATCAAAGTGCTTCCACATCTGATACACAATGTGTTAATCTACCAAACACAACTGTCTGAGGATTGTTAATCCACCGTTGAGTACCACACACGCAACTGTCTGACAACATGTAAATCTACCAACAGCAATGAAGCTACTGCCTCTGACAGACTTGCGTTCAAAACATTGAAAGAGTGACGGTGCTAATGTCCATGCCTAGGCAGAAGTGGCACCCTTCTGGTCCGTGGAGGGAGGCCTGAAGTTGGCCCATGGGTGGCGAGGGGTTTGAACCTGGGTCTGTTTCAGCCAGGCCTCGTAGTGGTGTGTGAAGGTCTCCACAGTCTGCTGGAAGACTGGGGACAGGAGGTGGCTGTCAGTCTGCCCTTGTTTCTCCTGGAACGTCAGCACAGGGACACAGGAACCATCACTTCAGGCATGTCTTCATAGACTCATTTTGTATGACATGCACACACACACATGCATACAACAGGCAGACTCATTTAGTACAGACATATATGTACACACATATTCACATGCACAGAACAGGCGCTTTGAAGGAAATTATTTGCCAACACATACCAATATGGTTCAAATGATTAAGTGCTGGTTACATGTTCAGGGAAAAAATATTGCAAACACATGCACTTGCATTGAAAATGAAAGCACATATGTTCTCAGCCATGCAGACAAATGCAGGGCAAATAAACAGTGTTGTAGTTATTGTTTCTCAAGAGAATGTTTGAAAACAGTAAAGAATACCTACTGTGATAAAAAACAAAAGCAAAAGTCCTAAACAGCCACTTAGTAAGTGGAACTCGCTAATAACAAGAATGATAACAAGAATGACAAGAGAGGCAAGGCCTTCAAGACTCACTTGTGATACAGTAAAAAAAAAAAAAATTGAATTGTTAAAATGTGTTCTGTATTTGTTATTATAAAGCTTCGGGTTAAAAGAAAAAAAAAATCCTAACGGCGTGTTCGGGTGAGAAGAAACTGTCTTACCCATTACATAACTGACGTTCAAAAATATAACATTTAAATATGCTTTTTTAAAGGGCGATAAATCGACTGCGGTATTCGCAGTGAGAATGCTGTTTAAATCATATTATTCTGGTGTATCTTGGGCATTCAAAAAATCTTTAAGGGCAATTAAAAATTCTTTTTAAGTCCGAGGTAAAGGAGACGTGGCTATCGCCGCAATCACACTGCAACATTTAGTTGTTTTCTCTGGATCTACATAGATGTACAAGTTAGTATTGTCGACTGAATATAGGATTGAACGGGCAGGTCAACAACTTGAAACAAAATGAAGTCGTTCGTATGAGCACGTGCTTTGAATATGTATAAATATGTGTACGCAATTGATTTTTGCCTATTACCTTCAGGGCTCAGCCAATAGATCTATAAAGTCCACTCGTAATATTGATTTTAGTATTTTCCGAAAAAGACCACTTGGGCGAATGAACATAGTGAAAGCCCTGTACGCTGAGAGCAAAACACACAAGCTTTTTATGTACTGAGTATAATTTCAAAATGTAATGTTTAACCCCTTCACTGCTAGTACGATTTGCTATGGGCTATGCTGAGAAAATTTTCAGAAAAACAGGAAAAACACGCCAATGATTTTAATTTGCTTATATTTCAAAAAGTACTGAAGATAAGTGCATAAAAGTATATATCAAATGAAAGGAAAATGAACCAAGATTTTGTTTTTGATACTCACATGTTCAAATAATGAGTCAATCTGACAGAAAAATTCCATCAAATGTATTAATAAAAAAAATTGGGACTGTCATTCCATCATTTAGGTACTACAATATCAACCAGGTTATCAACCTGTCTTTCTTGTGACTGTTGTGATCAACCACACACACTGTCAAGGCTGAGCAACAGTGTCCAGGTGCATAAGACTCCAACACAGTCCACACAAACAATGAAAAGGGTGTACTCACCCAGGATCTACCGCCAGTAAAAACGCTGTGTGGGGTACTTGCAGAAACAGTCTTCAAGACACAGTGCTGGTTTGCTGGGGCAGTCTGGGCAGTAGAACCCCACACCCTTTCTTTGTCCTTTCTTCCAGCAGACTCTGCACCTCCTTTGTGGCCAGGCCTTCTGTGGGGTAGGTGGGATGAAGTGTCGTCCACACAAGACAAACAGCGTGGTCATCTTTAGCAGTGTCTTGGTCACCAAAAATCATGGCACTAATTACATCCTTCTGAAGTCCAGGAGTGTACTGCTGTTGCCTGCTTTTTTGTAGAGGATGTGTGCATTCAGCATGGCAATTTGTAGAAAATGCACACACAGCTATTTGTACCACTTCAAGGTTTTCCTTGTGACATCGTAGGGCTGCAGCTGTTGGTCATGATGGTCCATGGCACCCATGTTTTTGTTGTAATCCAGAATTGCTGGAGGCTTGTTTACTGCCTTTTGGTCTTGCTGCTGCTGGTCTTCAGTTGTAGGTTTGTGGCAAGTTGTCAGCTCCAGATGGTCCAGGATGAACATCATGATCATCAGCATGCTGCATACCTGAAACACATTGCATAAAAGACTAAGTCTGTTGGGTTTGGGTTTTTTTTGTTTTTTGTTTTTTTTACATATAAGATGATCATGAAATGGTACCATTTTATTTCTGATTGTTTTCAGAAGCTGAAATACAAACACACACATACCTACCCCACCCCCCAAAACACACACACACTGAAACTGGTTCATGGTATGCCACACCCCCTTCATTCTCTCTTTCTCATACAAAACAAAATGACAACACACACACACACACACACTTCTACAAGTGTTGCATTTACAAAGTAATTTAGACACACAGTTCTGTATATCATTCTCTGATTTCAGTTTTATAAACATCATCTCTTCCCCCCCCCCCCCCCCCCCCGACCCCCCACCTCCCCCTCTCTCTCTCTCTCTCACAACAACAACAATAACAACAACAAACCAATACACACTCAGGAACGAACACACAGAAAGCTGCAGGCGAGCGACACACGCTGTCATCAACAATGAGCCAGCCAGCAAGCCACGCCCCCCTGGGCTGTGATGGTCAGACACAGTACCCACGTGACTGACTCTCACTCACACACACTGATCAGTGACTGACGAAGCCACTTACCACAGCTAACACATTCAAAACACACACAATGCAGTCATATTCATTGTTACAACAAACGGAGAGCAAATAATAAACTGACAAACCTCGAAAACACCCACCTGCATCTTGAATCAGCTGAGCTTGCTTGTCTTCAGTTTCGTCACACAACGCCACCTCTCACCCCCGTCCACTGTCAAAATCAGCGTCTTCGGCATCAACTTCACGCAGTTCTGTCTCATTCAGTCCACAATCTTCATCCCTACTGTTTGCATCGCGAAAGAATTCTTTCAATACAAGTGCAAGTGTTTGGGTTTGTCTGCGTTCAGCCATGGCTTTGCAAACACAACTTGAGCTTCGTACAAACTTGCAAAACTTTCGCCATAAATATGACAATCCAATGAATAATTTTAGCTTATGGAACTCAGGAGATAAAGAGCTCTCAGGTGAGCTAATTTAATGGTTAGCAGACTGTATTTTCTGTAATGCGGGACTCGAAACATGGAACGTTGTAACATGACGTACGGCGCACGTCAATACAGCATTGCTGAGCGACATTTCATGACGTACGCCGTACGTCAACAGCGCAGTCAAGAGGTTAAGATGAGAGAGATCAGTTGAAAGCAAATTAAGCCCCCTAGCAATAATTGCAGATTAATTTCCCTTTTTTACTAGCTGCACCAAAGACATGCAAAATAAATATAACTTTCATGCTTAGCAAAAGAAGTTCCTGTTTGAACACAAAATGATAAAAATAACTGCTCTTGTTGTTGTGTCAGAATATCAGATCAAAGTGCCAAGTTTAGAAAATAAAAAAAAAAAAAATATAACAGTAAATTCAGTTTGCATATAATGTGGCTTCTTTTTTATTTTTTTGTGCCCATCCTAGAAGTGCAGTATTGTTTTAAACAAGATGACTGGAAAGAACTGAATTTTTCCTATTTTTATGCCAAATTTGGTATCAACTGACATAGTATTTGCAGAGAAAATGGCAATGTTAAAGTTTACCATGGACACACACACACACACACACACACACATACACAGACAACCGAACACCGGGTTAAAATATAGACTCACTTTGTTTACACAACTGAGTAAAAAATAACAATGATAAACATATCTATTATAGCTATGAATCTTATGCCAAGATAAAGTGATTCCACACTGGTCATTAACACGCATGCATAATTCTGAATCAAAGGGAAGAAAGACAAAACTTGCAAATACATGTGCTCAGAAAGGTAGATAAAGTACTTATAGAAAGAGGGGGGAAGGGGAAGATGCTAATTTGCAAAGAGATTAGGTTCTAAGGCCAGCCTTGGAAAGAGCCGAGTGCAGAGATTTGACAAAGTGAAAGAGGGAGTTTGTTCCAAGCGTAAGGTCCAGGGAGTTTCAGTTTCAAGATGTCAGAGCGTACCGACAGATTCATGAATGCTACACAAAATCTGCTATAAATAAAAATTAAAAAAGTGACAAAGAAAGAGCACAAGAAGTGTCACACTGACTGCACTGAGAATCTTTTGTCGCACAAGGGCCAGACCGGTCTCCACATTGTGCAGGAACTTGGTGTTGGGCACGATGTCCAGTTTTTGGGCCTGGCGCAGCACCCACAGCTTGTAGCCAAACTTCATGCCTGAGGCATACATCAGCGTGCCAAGGATCTCCATGTTGGGTGCCATGTCAGCTGCCTGTTGGCAGAATGCACAAAAAGCAATCTAACAGAGACACAGAGACACCCAAAAAACTGTGGAAACATGTGTGACCAGGGAAGGGGTAGGAGAGGGGGCACGTTCTGAAGATGCGCGTGTCTCATAAAAAAACAAACATTTAAAACCTTGAAGTAACTTAGCTTTCTTTTTACCTTATCCAGACCAGCTACAAGATAAATACTTTCAAAAACTTTATTTGTCTTTCTGTCTATTCATCTATTTTGCTAATTCAAAGTTAAGAAGACAGTAACTGGATGAAGTTTGAAGAAAAAGACTCAAGAATACTATGTGACACATGATTGCTGAAACTGATTCAAGAATATTAAGCAATACATTACTGATCAAACTAAAACAAAACAAAACAAAAACGACCTAGGACAAGATGCGATACATGACTCCAAGAAGTCCCAGTGCCCTCACTGACCTCCATGTCCTGCAGTAACTGTTCAGCATCTTCCCGTGTTTTACAGGTCATGGCCAGAATTCCGAATGTCATCTGATTGGCTGTCAGCCTGTACTTCACCATCAGCTCACTAAGCCCCTGTAAGATACACCATAGGAACAATAAAGTAACAATAACCAAGTCAATGGTGGAGTGTTGGCCAAGTGGTAATGCGTCTGCCTAGGAAGCGAGAGAATCTGAGCGCACTTGTTAGAATCCCACAGTCACCAGTATTTTCCCCCTCCACCAAACCTTAAGTGGTGATCTGGACACTAGTCAGTGGAGTGATGGCCTAGAGGTAACGCGTCCGCCTTGGAAGCGAGAGAATCTGAGTGCGCTGGTTCGAATCACAGTTCAGCCGCCGATATTTTCTCCCCCTCCACTAGACCTTGAGTGGTGGTCTGGACGCTAGTCATTCGGATGAGACGATAAACCGAGGTCCCGTGTGCAGCATGCATTTAGCGCACGTGAAAGAACCCACGGCAACAAAAGGGTTGTTCCTGGCAAAATTCTGTAGAAAAATCCACTTTGATAGGAAATACAAATAAAACTACACGCAGGAAAAAAATACAAAAAAATGGGTGGCGCTGTAGTGTAGCGACGTGCTCTCCATGGGGAGAGCAGCCCGAATTTCACACAGAGAAATATGACGTGATAAAAAGAAATACAAATACAAACAAAATAGTCATTTGGATGAGATGATAAACCCAGGTCCCATGTGCAACATGCACTTAGCGCACGTTAAAGAACCCACCGCAACAAAAGGGTTGTCCCTGGCCAAATTCTGTAGGAGAATTCACTTTGATGGGAAAAATAAAACTGCAGGCAGAAAAAAAAAAAGAAAAAAAAAGGTGGCATTCTCAGTGTCACAATGCACTCTCCCTGGAGAGAGCAGCCCCAATTTCAAACAGATATCTGTTGTGACAAAAGAGTAACACAATACAGTATGATACAATACAATACAATATTCTCACAGAACGGCAAAAAAACCAGAATCTGATTTCATGTAAATTCTATGGCAGCAATGATGGAACAAAAGGTCAGTTCACAAAAATAATTATAATTATCATTGTTATTTGAAGGCTAACATGACCAGCAAACTAAAAACAAAAACCACCAACCAAAAAAAAAAAAAAAAAAAAAAAAAAAAAAAATCATATACAAAACTGAAAAATGATCAAAGATCTACTTATTAGTACTGTCCGTATTCCTGCTGACTTTGGAAACTTTAATACCTAAGTAACAACCACATTGCTTATTGCAATTACCTACAGCACCATCTGAATGGTAACAACCACATTGCTTATTGTAATTACCTACAGCACCATCTGAATGGTAACAACCACATTGCTCATTGTAATTACCTACAGCACCATCTGAATGATAACAACCACATTGCTTATTGTAATTACCTACAGCACCATCTGAATGATAACAACCACACTGCTTATTGTAATTACCTACAGCACCATCTGAATGATAACAACCACACTGCTTATTGTAATTACCTACAGCACCATCTGAATGGTAACAACCACATTGCTTATTGCAATTACCTACAGCACCATCTGAATGGTAACAACCACATTGCTTATTGCAATTACCTACAGCACCATCTGAATGATAACAACCACATTGCTTATTGCAATTACCTACAGCACCATCTGAATGATAACAACCACACTGCTTATTGCAATTACCTACAGCACCATCTGAATGATAACAACCACACTGCTTATTGCAATTACCTACAGCACCATCTGAATGATAACAACCACACTGCTTATTGCAATTACCTACAGCACCATCTGAATGATAACAACCACACTGCTTATTGTAATTACCTACAGCACCATCTGAATGATAACAACCACACTGCTTATTGTAATTACCTACAGCACCATCTGAATGATAACAACCACACTGCTTATTGTAATTACCTACAGCACCATCTGAATGATAACAACCACATTGCTTATTGTAATTACCTACAGCACCATCTGAATGATAACAACCACATTGCTTATTGTAATTACCTACAGCACCATCTGAATGGTAACAACCACACTGCTTATTGCAATTACCTACAGCACCATCTGAATGATAACAACCACACTGCTTATTGTAATTACCTACAGCACCATCTGAATGATAACAACCACACTGCTTATTGTAATTACCTACAGCACCATCTGAATGATTTAATTCGTAAATATGACTCACCCTGGCAGCAGCAAAGTCAGCTCTCATGCATCGCTTGTGCATCAGAGCGTTGACCAGATCGATGTCAGGTTTCACACCCTTGGATCTCATTGTGTTCAGCAACCGCTGTTCTGCTTCCACCGTGGGCGTGGCCACGCTGATGAGCTGTGTGAATGTGATCACATCAGGCGCAGCCCTGTCCTTTTTCATGCGACTCAAAAAGCCCTTCACCCCACCCAGCAGCAACAGGCGGTTTTCCTTTGTGGACAGATCACCGAGAGACACGACCCTAGAGTCAAGCTGAGTTGGAGCCAAGATGTCCGGAATTGTGACGGAAGAATGGACTGTGAGTGCTGACGTGGAGGGGACGCTTTGAACAGTGTGCCCAGAATCAACGTGTTCCTGCACCTCCAGACTTCTGAGCTCACTGCTGTTTTCTGTTGGCTGTTCCTGTCTTTCTGTGTCCAGGGCCTCGGACTCATGAGAACTCTGCTCACAACCAACAGATGGTGTACTGAATTCTGCTTCAAGTTCCACTGCCGGAATTTCAACAGAATCTGCTCTGGCGCCTGAAGGGATGGCAGTCATCTGTTGGGGAGACCCAGCGTCAAGGTGTGATGTTGTGGCGGTACCAGAGAGCAAGGAAGTGAAGGATGAGGTGTCCCCCACCCCACAGTCTTTGACGCAGCGTAGCAGCAGGTTGTAGAGTGGCCGGTCTGGCTGGACCCCCATCTGCCGCATCACTCGCCACACCTGGACCATGACAGATCATTCACACACCTGGACCATGACAGATCATTCTCACACACCTGGACCATGACAGATCATTCTCACACACCTGGACCATGACAGATCATTCTCACACACCTGGACCATGACAGATCATTCTCACACACCTGGACATTGACAGACCATTCTCACACACCTGGACCATGACAGATCATTCTCACACACCTGGACCATGACAGATCATTCACACACCTGGACCATGACAGATCATTCTCACACACCTGGACCATGACAGATCATTCTCACACACCTGGACCATGACAGATCATTCTCACACACCTGGACCATGACAGATCATTCTCACACACCTGGACCATGACAGATCATTCTCACACACCTGGACCATGACACATCTTTCACACACCTGGACAATGACAGATCATTCTCACACACCTGGACAATGACAGATCATTCACACACCTGGACCATGACAGATCATTCACACACCTGGACAATGACAGATCATTCACA
Source organism: Babylonia areolata (assembly GCF_041734735.1). NCBI lineage: Eukaryota > Metazoa > Mollusca > Gastropoda > Neogastropoda > Buccinidae > Babylonia > Babylonia areolata. Next base: position 5,496,064 of record NC_134893.1, on the reverse strand, counting down.
CACCTGGACCATGACAGATCATTCTCACACCTGCACCATGACAGCATCATTCACACACCTGCACCATGACAGACCATTAACACATCTGTCAGCAAGGTTCCTCACAAATCTACCATGCATAGTTCTATACTCTGGTGTTAACATTCTGAACCAGCTATTTTGTGCAGCATAAACACTAACAAAATGTCAATGATCATTTCAACAAGGAGACTGGCTGGAAGTTTCCACAATTTGTGCACACACAAAAAAAGTTACTACTTCAAGGACATAAGGTTCTAAAAACATTGTTTCAGCATATTTTCTGTAAAATTTCAGTAATCTGAAAGTGAAACTTTGAGTACCTGGTGGTAATCTACAAAAAAGACAGAAGGTCAGAAGTGATGACCAACAGTAAAGACAAAGAAAAATGCAAAAATCAATTTTTACGTGTGTGTGTGTCTCTGTGTCTGTGTGTGTGTGCATTTATGTACGTATTTGAGTGTGCACATATATATGCAAGTGTGCACCTGTTTGTGTATGTGCATGAGTGCATGTTTTGCAGCAATTTTTTCCATTTATTGCTTAAAAAAAAAAAAAAAAAATTAGTGAGTTTATTTCTGAGGCACATATGTCAGCTTAAAATTCAGTTCACTAACATTTCTTGGTATTTCTAACAACAACAACAACAAAAAGTTATTTTTATTTCATATGATATTACTATCCTTTTTATGCATCAATTTTATTTCTCACCCAGCAGTATCAACAGTACCTGAACAGCGTGACGAAAGCCTTCCTTTTTATCCGATATACATGCCATGAGCAGAAAGCTGAAGATTTCTGGGTCTGGACGGTACACCTGCGACAGCTCGTCCACCAATGAAAATGCCTGTCTGAGATCACCGCACAGGGCAAAGGCTTTCACCATTGCTTTTCCCGTGATGAATGTGGGTCGCACATCCTTGTCTTTCATCTGACGGATAAGGTTATCTGCTCTTGTCTGCCCATCACTCTTCCATGGGGAGTTAGCACAGGCGTTGAAGAGAGCAGTGTATGTGGCTGGCTTTGGCTGGATTCCCATGGACTTCATCTGCACCAACATCTTGGATGTTGTATATTTTTTACGTATGTAACCAAAGGCATACATAATTCTATATGACAAACCTTAAGAAACAAGGGCATCAAGATCAAAAGTGTTCAAGAGACAAAAGACCTCCAGCACCCAGTGGTGTATACGCATGAAGAAGATCAAATATGCACGTTAAAGATCCTGTAATTCATGTCAGCGTTCCTTGGGTTATGGAAATAAGAACATACCCAGCATGCACACCCCCAAAAACGGAGTATGGCTGCCTACATAGCGGGCTAAACAGACAAAACGGTCCTATTCACAATATGTTACATCTGTATGAGAGTGCATGTGTGCATTAATGAAATCTAATTGAATGACATAGGACACAAATAATGAGGGACCAATAGCAGATGTCACTGTGTAAGTTGGCTCTACCCAGGTAGGCAGCCTGTTGTGCAAATGCTTTCCTGTTTGTAAAATGCTTAGATTTAGAACTTGGTCTCCGACTAAGGACAGGTGCTATATAAGTATCCAAATCATCATATGATCAACAGTTTGCACCCAGACCAAACGTGGGTTTTTAAACTGTGGACTCTCACTTTCTAGTCCAGTGCATTACAACTAGGCCAGAGCTTCATGTGACAAAATGTAGTTGAACGATATGAAGCCTTTGTCACAAAAACTATCAAAATAAAAATAAATTCCAAGCCATCTCCTCCTGCCCATCTCATCTTAAAAGTAAAATTTAAAAAATCTGTGCCTACCTTGTGGAAGAGGGAGAAAGCCTTTTTGGTGTAGCCAGCTCGACCAAGCACGGTAAGGAGACAGGTGAAGACGTAGGAGTTTGGCATGACACGGTCCTGCTTTAGCATCCAGTCCTCAAACACCTCAATGGCATCACGCACCTGACAGCAGAAAACACAGAGTGCATTTTCCAGGTTTTCATTAAAAAGCACACACACACACACACTCACACACATGAACATGCAGCAAACACACACACACACACACATAAACATGCAGCAAAAACACACTAACATATGCAAACACAGTATACACATGCAGCACAAACATACATACACATATACATGCATGCAGCTTACACACACACATGCTCACATGCAGCACTCACGCGTACACACACACACAATGTGCATAAATACATACACACACGCAACTTTCTTTCTTATAAAATGAGAAACCTCTTGAAAGTGAATTAGCCTTATTTTGCTAATGTAGAATAGTTTGTTACATGATAAAGTACCGTAGGATGTAGGATGTACAGTAATGAAACCTTTTAAAAATTATACAGCCAAATAGCCCCTCTAAAATAACTGTATATTCATATAGCCCCTTTAGAATAAATGAACCATCAAGTGGTCCCTTTAGAATAAGTGTACATTTATGTTGTGCCTTTAAAATAAGTATATATATAGTCATGTAGCCCATTTACAATAATCAGACAATTGTATAGCCTCTGTTCAGTAACTGTATAGTAGTAAGTCCTTTTGAATACTTGTACTGTTATGACACCCATTTTATCTACATTACTTGCACAGTTCTACCATTTTCATACCTGTCCTCGCTTCCCAAGCTTCAGGATTTTCCTGCCATACCATTCAGGAATACGGCGCCGATTCCGTGTTGACAGACGGATGCGCATGCTCTCTTCCTCATCTTCATCATCAGAAAATCTGAAATAAATTCAAAAGAGCAGCTCCATATAATCTTACTTACTTAACGTAAAATAATGAATTATATCTATCTCTGTATTTACTCTTCATAAAATCACAAATACAATATAATTTGTTGATATATATACCTACAGGTACTTGAAGAGAACCATACTAATCACCTGCATCATTATTAATCAGTTGTCTCTCCCATAACCTTTCCCTAGCAGTCTGCAGAATGATAGAGGGTGAAAAAGTTGTGAAAAAGTTCTGAAATAAGTAGAACTTTTCTTCCTTAATTCTATCACCCACTCTCTCTTTCTTAGGATATAACTGCACTCTAGTGTTAATTAGTGATAGATATTCAAATGGTACACTTTTACAGCTAATTAGAACCTAGAGCCATTCTGCCTTAACTTCCAGAACAGCAAAGAGGACTCCAACATATACTATATTCAGTTACAATACTATATTCAGTTACAATATACAGTGTTTCCTTGGAAAACAGCCACTACTTAATGTACAGTTCACCTAAACAACAACAACAACAAAACAAGCTCTTCTTGTTTTTGGATGAATGTACACAATTGTGAATGACTCTATAGTTACTGAGTTAGAACTTTTAAATGAAACATATCATTCTCTTCTATTAGCAACTACCCCTAGAGGCTTTGTCTAACTATGCAAACTTTGTAACTGCACCAAAAGTTAAGTGTAAAATAGTCAATGTTTTAAGTTAAATAATAATTACCTCTCTTCATGGCTTCCAACTCTAGTACTGAGCGACTCCTCAATTCTGTCAGCAAGACTGTCCTCACTCAACGTTCCAAATTCATCATTCCAACTCTGCTTTTTTCCTCTACCTCTCTGTGGAAAACTTCTGCTTATTTTTGCACTAGGATTTGATACACCGTTATAAGGACTTTCACTTTGTGGCTTCTTTTGTTCTGTTTTCATCTTCGTGTCTGATAGGTCTGTATCAAGTGTTCCATGAAAACTGTTGTCTTGATTTGTTCTTGGAGAATGATCTGATGCCTCCCTGGCTTCTCTTCTTTGCGGTAAGTTGCCAAAATTGTCTTCTTGATTCTCTGACACAAAAGTGTGATTTCTGAACATTTTGTTATCAGCTAACTCTTGATCAGTAAATACTCTATTATGCAATTTCTTCTGATATTTCAATGATTTTTGCTTACTTTTACTAGCACTTTGTGTTTCTGCCAAATCAGATCCAAAAGGTTCAACGTCTGTTTGGGGTGGGTGGGAGTAGTATCTTAGTCCTGAGGCGGTTCTTTGAACAGTCTTCAGTGCCGAAGCAGCCGAGTAGTGATGCAGCGTTGACATTGCTTTCAATTGCTTTCCGAAGGCTGAGCCAAGCTGTCTGCTTGCTGCTAATAAGGCCATGTTGCTGCTGTAAACTGTGTCTTTTCTTCCTCTGTCTCAAGTGGCTTGGTGTGCCTGGATCTCTAAGTACAGACAACAGCAAACGTTGTGAAATCTACAGAATCTTTCCTGCCGAACTCCATGCCCACATGTTATTCCTTAGAGGTCACGGTCAGCATGTGCTACTTCCGTGTCAACGCCTCATTCTGGTATTGTTTACAAATGGCGTCCGGTGGAAGCGACGAAACGACTGAAGACAGCAATACTAACATGAACAACGCACCCGATAGCAAGGATAACAAACTGGAAGACTTCATAGCTTCACAGCTCGCTGAACAGAGTGTAAGGTTCAAAGCTGATTATCAAACGCAAGTGTGATATGTTTTTAAATGTGCCTGGCAATTCGTTTTTCTCTCTTCCATAAATATCTAACGCTCAGAATCACGGTTAACTGGTTTGTAGTGATAAAACTGGAAGTGAAGCAGGAGAGCAGTTCTTAAAACTTTAAAACAATTAAAATTACCAGTAGAGATGTTACAGCAGGTTGCAAAAGCCAGGTTGTGATATCCGAGTGATAATAAATGGAATATGTCCGATTGCACGTTAACAGCAGTAATTCTCATAAGAGCAATAATCCAGCTCACAAATGACAAGGAATGTCATCAAATTCTATTCATTTCTGTCTTTACCCTTACAGCAGTCATAGCCATTTGCTGAAAATGAAAAGATGTTGGTGATGATCACATCTCCAGAATATTTGTTCAATATCTATATTTCACAGAAAAAAAGGAAAAAAGAAGAAGAAAAGCATTAATTATCATTTTATCATTCCCGTCTGCTTAAAAACTACATTATGCCAACAATTCTCAGGACAGTATGCAGTTGTACCATTTTTATTTCACCTCTTGTATTTTATCTATTCTGGTGAATATATAATGTAGAGCTTAATTGTCTATAATAATGTACCAGTTTTATCAGAGACATGTGTGCCAGTCTCATAACATTGACTTAGTTTTATAAAGCCAACTGACATTAATTTTTATCATTATTTCAATCCCAGTAAACTGATAGGGTCTTGTTTGGTTTCAGATAAGCCGTGGTCCTGGAGAAAATATTGATGAAGAAAAGATGAACAGATTTTTGTCCAGAGCATTGTCAGAAAGCAGAAGGTAAAGCAGTTCTTTCAGTTTTATGTGGTTTCAGTGAATGTAGCTTACAAACCAGATATTGTGAGCACTCTCTACAGGTACATTCAGAAGAGTGCATTGAAGTATAAAGTCACTGGATCGCCAGCTATTCTGCTATGCTGGTCTCATTGAAAATGGACTACATGACTGTGTCTTCCTCTCGCTGGTATAGGAAATACCTGTCGTGTTGATATGCCGCCAGTCTGGATATACTGATTTTACAAGATATGCGTTTCTTAAGTGCTTAGCTGTAAATACCTCTGCATTTGTTTTTGCATTATGCTTGCCAGCCATAGGTATGGTGTTTACACAAGTGAAAAAATTACAAGGCTCATAATCCCTTTCTCAATACAGCTACAAGTTATGTTTCCAGAATTTCAAAAACTGATATTGGAGCATATATTATTTCCTTATTTCATTGCAGACTCTGGGAGTTGCTCAGGTGTTCCTGATTTTTACCTGTGTTTGTCTTAAGTCATATTGGTGGATTAAAATCTATAGGGAAAGAGATGCCAATTACATTTCAGGATTCACTTGCAGATTATGCCAGAATGTGCGAGTGCATTCCAGCTGTATGTGGGATTTTGTATGTGTGTGGTTGTCCAAACGGCCTTCCAGGGTGACAACATATCTGAGGAAACTGCTTGGGTCACTGACATTGAACAGTGATAAAGCAGTCTGCTCTGCTGTGCGACTGGTCTTTCTCTGATCTCTGTGTGTGCGCATGTGTACTGTGATATTCTCTCATTCTTGAAAAACCTTGTTACAGAATTTTGCCAGTTGTTGGTGTGCATTGTGTTAATAGTCTATGAACAATCTCCCACTTAAAACCCTCCCAACCCCTGTTTCTGTGTATGCCATCCATTTGGTTATCTTCTTTTTTTCACCTCCTTTTGATGAAGCCTCCCAAGATTTTGTATCACTGTGCTGTTTGTGAAGAAACTTATTCTACAAATTTAAAACTGGAAAGAAAAACAACAAAAAACAGGAACATAATATATAGGATAAGTCATGACGATGATGTCAGATGAAATGTGGTTTTGCTGATGTGAATGGTGACACTTTCAGGATGAACCAAGAGGTGGCCAAGTCTGAAGCCAAGATGAACAAGCTGCATGCCGAGCTGGGAGCGGACAGACTGACACAGTGGCGCCAGGAGCACTCTGCCGAAGTCCTCACTCCACAGCAGAGCCAACTGGTGGAAATGACTCATGAAAAGGAATAGCCACCTGTGTCCCACATGGGGTCCTCTCTTGTTTTTTGAGTGAACTTTTGGTATTATTATTATTTTGTATCAATACTGTTGTGTGTGAATGGTTCTGAAGTTGTAAATTGTTCATGGTAATAAAATTCACAAAAATTCACAGTCACTATTGATTGATTGATATGGATACTTATGGATGCTATCCTTGGTCAGAAACCCCAAGTTCCAAGTGCTGTACAAACACAGGCTGGATAGAACTGATTAACAACTGCCTTCAAGCGCTCATTCATTTCCAGTGTCATTCATCCACAGTTCAGTCAGGCACACACACACATCACTTTGGATTTGCAGATTTATGTATTAATTAAATCATATCCTTTTGGTGTTTTGACAGTATGTGTCAACAGGTGTTCTGCTAGTTTTTACCTTAAAAGGGTTGAACACAATTCTGCTGTGTGCATGTAATATCATTTACTGTTTATTCCCCTACAGTGAAAGGTCACTGCAATCATCCAAACTAGTAAATCTTGCTAAAAACTGAAATGCTCTAAATTGTAAGTGGGTTTTCAATGGATGGTATGAATTAACCATAACTATCCATTTAATTTACTTACTGTATGTAGTTTAGTTTCTCAACTTTTAGGCAAGACTGATAATTCTGTTTCAACTGATCTCTTTGAACTTTGTCTCTGTACATGTCTTAGCCATTTGAAGGAATATTACCCACAGGGATACTACACAATGCTGTTTAACTTTTGGTTTTGATACACAGTCAAATGAAATAACACATGTTTAGGGCTTTCACATACTTTTTTTTATTTCATTGATGAACTGGCAAAAAACAAAACAGTTCTGTGGACAAAAAAAGGCAAATGAAAACAGTGGACTTTCAGACCTGCCTGCATACTGAGAGAAAAAGAAAGCAAACAAAAAACAAGAAAGAAAACCCCAACATCTCCCCAAGCAACAGCTTCTTTTTTGATCATTCTTACATTTTCTAAAAACATTGGAGCATACAGAATACCAACCAACAAATCGAAAGCACCTGTATGCATACACTTGCTTGTTCTTAGTACACATTTACTTCAAGGCACAAATAAGTATGTACCCCTGTTGGATATAGGTGCCATCAAAACCATAAATACTTGTCCCATTGTAAAAACACACACACCAAAAAAACATCTTGGATCTAAAAATGACAGGAAAAAATGCAATTAAGAAAGGCCTGTTTCCTATAAAACAATTTACTGGTTGTAAATAATTCCTGTTAAATTTAAGATATGCATTTTACCAAATCATGAGATTTCTAGCACTCCTGGAATTCAAGAAAAATCTTTTTTCTCTTATCTCTGAAACAGATGAATTTGACCTCAGAAAATGTTCATAGTGTCCTTCCAGGTCATCTACTCTAATTCAAAATGACCAGCTGGTCACTCAGAAATCATTCTGACACAGTGTACCGATACAACACTAAATGCAAACAAACTTTAACACACATATGGACTTCAAATAAATATTATACAGTGATACTGTCATCTGCAAGAGTCTACCATCTGAAAAAGGTGTTTCAGACAACTTAAAAAAAAGAAAGAAAGAAAGAAAAGAGTTGTCTTGAAAAAAAAAGAAAGCAGATGCGTCTCCATAATGAGTATTTGTGGAGTCATGGAAAAATAATGGCTGCAGGCAGGTCTGCATTTCATGATCTATGAAACTTTGATCGTCTGTACAAAAACTATTTGGTCAAAGGCAGTGGTAATACACAGTAGATAATGAACAATGAACACTTTCGGCACTGGTGATTTCAACGACATCATTTCAATGCTCAACCCATGGTACTTCTTCTCACACTACTGGCATCAGTACTATTGTAACATTCTACATATAAGTATACACATGATCTCACACACATGCATGTACACAAGCACTCACAAGTCTCTCAATTAACCAGGATAAAAGGAACATTCAATGACAACATGAGAATGTTTTAAAACATGATCTTTCTGGATTTGTGATGAGCATAGCAATGACCTTAAAAGCACATTTGTGATATGGCAAAAAATAAAGTACATTTCTATTGATTAAAAAAAACAAAATAGAAAAAAATATAATTTACAACAATCAAGACCAGGAGATCAGATTCTCATGAAGCTGCCTCATCCCTCTCAATGCCCACAAACCGGAGTTGCTCAGTTGGTCCATACCTGAAAACAGAGAGGGAGTGAAGTTGTCAAACCATACCCACAAAGGCTACAATCAAATGTCTCTACTAATGAATGTTACTTTTGTCGCGATAAAGTATGTGATGTATCTTATCATTTAGCATTCTGCTTTTTTAACATTGTAAAAAAACATTTTTTTTTAAAGAATGAATATTTGGAAACCTTAAAAAAACAAAAAAAAATGAATTTTGGGGGGTCTTACCATGACTTATTTCCAACAAATCATGTGAGAGGTGTCAATGTCTATAACTCATCAAGAGTGTCATCAAGATGCACAGATATTTCCAATCAATGACTGCAACAGTATTTCATCTGCTGAACTTTAGCCATGGCCAAGTTGAAAATGGAAATTTTCCCATACACTCTGTATACTTACATGCATGTTAGCATTTACATGAATGTCGACTGTTTAAAAATCAGACTTAGAATCAGGAAAACTCTGTTATCTCAGTAAGAGAAATTGAAGAAATTTGAGCGTTTCAAATATTTCTCCCCTTTATTCAAATTATATTTTTATCCACAAAAAGACAACAAAAAAACTGATTGTACTCAGTCTTTTACAAAGAAAAAAAAAGAAGAAAAACAACAACAAAACAACATGATATTACTGAAACTGTTAGTCTCAGTTCTCAAGCTGCAACAAACTGATTCAAATATTCTGTTGAAAATAGCAATCCCCTTCAAAGACCCTCGTACCGATAATCAAAGAAGAGCTCCTCTCCAGCCTGGATGGGACGTTTGGCAAAGATGCCGATGCGATGGTCGCCGTTGACCATCATGACTTTGGCGTAACAGTTGGGATTGATGGAGTGGTTGGCGAAACGGATCTTGTTGCCTTTCCGGGTGGCGTCCACCACAAAGTCTGAAATGGATCATTTACAGCCATCATTTAACAATGGGCTGATTTCCATCAAATGTTTGGGGTGAGCTGAGGGTGGGTGGGAGGTACAGCAAGTTGGAGGATACAGTGCTTTGCTTTTCAAATGATCCAAACAGTGTGTCTGTGCATGTGCATACCCATGATTATTTTTTATACATCTGTGTGCATGTTTGTGCAAAGGAATGAAGTCGTGTGATTTTTCTGAAGTCTTAGTCAATTGTGCACTGAAAATATGCACAAAACTTCATGCACCCCAGAAGCGTTGCAGATTGCTGAAAGCGATGAACATAATCCATGAAATACAAATACAAAAAAAAAAAAAAAAAATGTTTGCATAAAATTTACATCTCTCCCCAACAAAAACAAAACAATACAAACACACACACACACTCACATACACAAAAAGGTGGCCAGACGTATTCGCACATCCAAGCTTCCACTCAAACCATTCATGTTATCTCTCAGCTCACCACTTACCATTATTGAGGTTGAAGAGAAAACTGCACATGTATTTGTCATAAACTTTTCCTCGCCTGTCCGCTTCATCCTGTGATATGATCTGCTCACAGAGATGATATAAACATATAAAAGTTCAATAAAAACAATGGCCAAAGTTTTCTCCAAAACTTATCCAATATTATTTAAAAGAAAAATGATTTGTTTGTTTGTTTTTATTATCTATTGACTTGATTAATTTGTTTTTGTAATCTACTTCCATTTAAAAAAAAAAAAATCATTTATTGTTTTATTCATTTTTTTTTTTTTTTTTAGGCTGGAAAGAACTTCCCCCAATGCAACATAAACATGATCATGTTCTGTTTGTTTGTTTGTTTGTTTTTTATCCCCAAAAGCATATTTTTCTACGATACTCATTTATGACACTTTTTCTGCCCCCCCCCCCCCCCCCCCCAAGACCTATCCACACTGTTGTCATGACTTACCTCACCACAGTATTCTGAAATAAACTCGTTCTTCTCAGCAGGAGTCTTCAGGAAGATCCCCCACCCTGCCACATCAGAGGGGGCCAGCAACAAATGCTGGAGAGAAAAGGAGGGGGAAAAGTGATTCATTACTGACATGGGAATGTGAATGAACGTGAACTGCTCCTCTTCCTCTTACCTTCTTCACAGAAGTATCGGATGTTATTCACTTCAATGAGTGCTATGGGTTCTCTAGAGTAGTAGCAGAAGTATTTTCATTTAACGTCTTTTCACTTGATATGTGACATCAGAGATGATAGAGGGGCTGTAGCTACCACCTCCTCCTCTCCTCAGAACTGCACAGGTCAAACAAACTTGAAACAAAAGCACTATGTACACACTCCCAAACTTGAGCTGCCAAGCTGGCTCCTCCCGTCATGACTGGCATGTACTGGGTTGTGCATGTTTGTCACGGGGGAAGGCAATCAACATGACTCCAGAGGACAGTCAACCAACAATGACAACTCAAGTATGCTCACAAACACACACACACACACACGCAATCAGAAGTAACAGACACCAGAGCTTAACAAAAATCAGACAAATGAAGACAATCACCTAATATTAAAGAATGCTAAAAAAAATATTAAGAACAAAAAAACAATACCAACTCAACAATCCTTTTGAACACAGATAAGCACTCACCTTTCTGAGTCCTCTTTGTACACTGACATTCTTACAGGAGATCTTGACAGTATCAAACTGGTCTGGAAAAGATCCAATGCAAAAGTATCAGCAATAACACTCTATACATATTAAAAATCTATCCACAAATTCAGTCACTACCAGAAAAACACTTATGTGTGGTTTGTGCATAAAAAGTAATCTTGATAAATATTAAACACTCAAAATACACTCAAAGCTGTTCCTCAAAACAGACCCTCCTCAAAATCAATCAGTATGATCTTGCCCAGATTCTCCTTCCCAAACCACCATCCCAGTCTCCCTTCCTTTATCAAAATCTTGTCTGCATGGAAATAAAGAACTCTGCAGTAGATTACTGATCAGGATTACTATCCTTCCACATCCATAGTGCATAGATTGCATTAGAGCCCTACATGTTTTTTTTTTTAAATTCTATATTTTCGTGGCGCTACAAATGATGCTACAAAACAAAGCAGAAAAGATTCAACATGAGCACCACCCTTACCAGCCCCACAGGTCTGACAGAGGTCTGGGTCACACTCCCGGACAGCCAGGAAGCAGGGACACTGCTTGGTGTTACACTGGGCCTTGCACCGACAGCCCGGGAATCGGTTCTGACCTGGGGCACAATAATAACAATTTAATCTACATAGCACTTATCCATGCACATCTTGCTCCACAGTGCTGTGCAGTGTAAAAACCAATGTGTAAAACATGCATTTAATTTTAAACACTAAAATGACAACTTCCACATGCAGCCCTGCACAGACATGAAACTCTAACCATCATTTAGGTATAAGTACATAAAATCATCACAAACAACATAGCACTCAAAATAAATATCATCAACAACACTATAAAAACATCTCATGCATGCCATACAAACAGTGGTTTTGAAAGCCAACACTGACAGAAAGACCACAAATGACATACAGAAAGAGGGACAGACACAGACAGGGAGAAATAGGGGAAGGAGAGAAAAAAGAGATGAGTGCGAGAAAGAAAAACAAGTATCTTTCTAAACAGGACAAATACTAGCCAGTCCTAAAAACTCAATGCATTATATAACCTTTATGAAACTATATCTTGCACAATACACAACACAGACATAAACATCTTTGATTCTTCAATTCAGATCTTTGACCTGCAGAAACCATAGCTGATATTTGTATCCTGATATTTTCAAGTCCAGATTTCATACATATTAACTTCTATAAGAAATCTGGACTTGAAACCTTAAGGATGTCATTTTTTTGTGTTTGTAAAAGCTCTCACAACAACAGGAACAGATGAGGTGCATAATCACATACCACTCCACAATCACACCCATAAGACTTACACGCAACTATAATCATACATACCAGTGGGCATAAATGTTGAAATAAAAAATATATCCAAACATCTTGCAAAACATTCACAAACACTCAAGTCAAATGCAAATCAGACATCCTCACTCTTGTCAATATTTTCACTATTCTCTCTCACACACAAAAACACAGGCACAAACTTAACCATACCAATTCTCTATATGCGGACAAACCACCCCCTCCTCCACACACACTCACAATCGCTGCTGCATTGGCAGAACTTTTCACAGAAGTTCTGGGCCATGATGCAGGGGCAGGAGTCATCACAGCGCTGGCCTGGGTGGTCACAGGGCTGGTAGTTGTAGACCGGGTTTGACGACCCGTCCTTCTTCTGCTGAACTTTGCGGCAGTGCACTGACCACAACCTGAGTGACGTTCTTCATATGTGAGTGTCAGTCACAGGACATGACAACAATCCCCATTTAATGTAGTTCAACACAATCTTTTCCCCCCCCTTTTTTTTAATTTTATACAAAACAAACTAGTTATCAGTAGCATGAACAACACATCAACCTTCCACCCTTCAGAACTGGACAAAACTGGTTGGCAACTAATGGATGCGGAGTTCCAAACACATTTAAAAGTAGAAGACTTTCATCTTGACTTTGGTCCCAAGATAAAGACATTTATCATTTTTTTGTTTTAACCATCTTACTTTCACTCAGGCCATGACTAAACACGAGGAAGAGTTCCTTTGTGAAAGATGCGAATGCAAGGTAGTTAAAAACCCTTTTTGGACACCTTGATAACAGTGCCAGCCATGCATTTGCAAAGTGGAGAAAAATCCCATGTCTGGGGTCAGCAGCTTGCTTTGGAACACAATCTAGATGTGTTAAAAAAAAGAAAAGAAAAGAAGAAAGAAAACAAACCAGGGATGCCATATTGTGACATGCATGGAATCCAGCAGGATACGCAGTATCGTTTCTGACAGAGATCCTATGAAGATTTAAGGGGTGTACACATTCTAACTACCACTACAGACGTTCACTCACCCAAAATAAACAACTTATGCATTTGAAAAACAAACAAATACCAAACAAATCAAACACTGAAAATTAATGGAAACAAAGTTCAGCTGCTGACTGTCCCATTTCAGTGAAATGATTCTTTTTGTGACATTTGAACTTACAAGAGTATCTTAAAAAATAAGTAATAAACTCTCAAACATTCCAAAGAAACATTCTGTACCTTGAAAGTATCTAAAAAAAACAAACAAAACAAAACAAAACAAAACAAAACAAACAAACATATATATGTATAGATCAACTCTCAGACAAGGAAAAATTTTGTTAACAAAAACACAGAGAGAGAGAGAGAGACAGAGAGAGGCTAACACACACACACACACACACACACACACATTCCAGTGATCTCCCTTGAATCAAGATGGACGCTTGTTCTCAGCACTGTTGTGATTTAGCCTAATTTTTGTGAATTTTCAGTATCAGATTCAAATCACTGAGTTCAAACTGCTCAAATTATTCGTGGAAATGTATGTGGAATACATATGTAAGTGTTTTGTGGTGGACATTTTTCAATAGTTTGGGAAAAAAAAGGCTTTCTGTGAACCCGATTGTGATTGTTGCTGTTTTCTGTGAACACTCCCTGACCAGCACACACAGGTAACAAACGACGACTTTTTCGGACTGTGTTTTTGTTTAATTATTTTTGTTAATACAGTCATCATTCATATTGACATGTCACAACATAATGTGTGCACAAACATTGCAAGAAATCAAAGTGGTCATATGGAAAATGTCTGTTTAACAAAGATTTCCGTATATTCCGTATATCCCCCCATGGCATATTAAGTACAATGTGGGAACACAACACTATGGCACCATCTGTTCTATACACGTTATTCACTGTTCACTGACCAGTATCCCTAGGGTAACTATGTATCACAAGCAGATAATGGATGAGCAACAAGATTTAAAACTTTTACCCACCTTTGATTCAACTCAGAAACGTTTCTTTTGTGGTCAGGAAGAAGTGTGTGTGTGGAGAAACAGTCTTGTGTTACGGTACTCCGCCATTGTCAATGATGATATCCAGATTCAGATATTGGATTCTGACTCTTCCAACAACATTTCAACCACTTTTCCATTACTAATTGATTTTTCCCCACCGAGTAATCTGTGCAAAACTGTGATAAGAGTTTTTTTGTGGTTCAGTCAAAATCATAACTTTAAGCCTTTACTTCAAGCTATACGCACGTGGCACCTTCCTGTGCCAGGGCACTGACTATCCACGTGGAACACAGAGGAGTGTGAGCAACTTAAAACCTGTGTCACCACTTTTGTGAACAACAAAGATGTTCAGCAACTGCGACGTCCCTACTGGAAACCCCCATCACCTTTATCTAGTCTTTTCCAGACGTTGTATGTCTGAGGCCACCGGACGACATGTCACTGCCCCGCTTCACTGCAGGCCCCACACCTCCCTCTTCCCATCCTGAAGGCAGCCTGTTGCAGTGTGACCATGCTACAGAGAGCGGTGTTGTCGTTCTACCTCCCACACCAGTCATCACTTCACACAGTCCTGACACCATAAGTCGGGATACAGTCCCCAACGATGTCACACCTGTCTTCGCTTCACACAGCCCTGACACCATGAGTCAGGAAACAGTTACCGAAGACGTCACCACACCTGTCATCGCTTCACACAGCCCTGACACCGTGTGTCAGGAAACAGTCCCCAACAACGTCACCACACCTGTCATCGCTTCACACAGCCCTGACACCGTGTGTCAGGAAACAGTCCCCAAAGACGTCACCACACCTGTCATCGCTTCACACAGCCCTGACACCGTGTGTCAGGAAACAGTCCCCAACGACGTCACACCACGCAGCCGTGTGTCACCCAGGAAACAAACAATCAATAAGTACTGCCGACGAACTTTCTGTTTCACACCAAAGGGGCACAAAAAGAAACCCTCCAACACACGTGCCCGTTCTCGACTGATAAGAAATGAACTACAGTATCTTGAGACTACCATTGATAATGTCACTGAAACACAACGTGAGTCTGAGTGTGCAATTATTTCAATGATAAATGATGAAAAATGTGCGATTAAAAATGAACTACGTGCACTAATCAAAAACAAGATAGACATGCTCTGTTATTCTGTTGAAACATTAAATGAAAAAATAGTGACTTTACAACAAACGACTGACATCCTTTCAAAAGAAAACCACTCTCTGAAAACACAGCTTGGGAACCTGCAGTCAGACTTAAAGAAAATGAAACGTTCCACTGTGACTTTAGCTAACCATGCTTGTACACAGGTTTCACTGGACAATAATGTTTTCCATTTACCCAAAGATGAAACACCAACCAAAAATTGTTCTGTTGTTTTGACTGACACATCACCATCTTGCAAGAAACCTACCGACGCTAGTGATGAACAGGTAAAAGAAAAACAGACATCAGCTGACCCCCACTCTACCCAAAAAGACAGTGACAAAGATCTTCCCGATCTGCATTTCCATACATCACCAAAATGTAATACACATAATTTATCATATGATGTTCCAACATACAACTCCTTTCAAACTCTAGTGGATAGTGAAGTACATGAGAAAGATGATATAAAAATGCAAACAAAACCACAAAAGATTACAACACCAAATAAAGACTCCAAAAATGACGGGAACAAAAATGTACATCCTTCATTTTTACCTGCATCAGAAAACAATACTTCTGCCATTAACTTTCCAGTGAAAACTTCTGTTCTGCTCCTTGGGGATTCTATACTGAAGTATATAAATGCTAGGAAACTGGCTCCACGAGGGGAATTTATGTACAAAGCCTGTATTCCTGGCTTAACGGTTAGCCAGTTGACAAACTCCCACAATGAGGGTACACAATGAGGGTATCGCATTCTGTACACACTGTTCTGATACATGTCGGTGTAAACAGCTGCCTCGCTGGCCCCGTATCGAAACAATCTTGGGCAGAACTGATCACTGCCTGCCAAAATGCCTTCTCCGCTTCTTCTGTTGTGCTCAGTTCTATTATTCCTGCTAGAGGGCGTCATAACTTGAATAACGCCATCATCCTCTCAAAGTGAAATCTCCATTCAGTGAGCAAAGACATGGATGTCACCTTTGACAACCATGAAACTTTCACAGCATGATCAGGAGCTCCCCGACTCGCCCTGTACCAAAACCTGACGCATCCGAGTGAAAAAGGCACAATAAAATTAGCAATGAATCTAAAGCAGGTTTTTCGACAAAGTACAGAAATGTACCATGGTCACAGACATTATGAAACTCGTGGATGACCCGAGTACTTTTACCCAGATCACCACGATCAGAAACATGAACCAAATGCTCACAATGAAGTGAATTATCACCACACCGGTGATAGTACTCATGTGACACAGAACAGAGCTGGCCCCACTCCGTTTTACCAACAGCCTATTGGTCAGGACACATGCCCACCTCCTACCTCCTCCTTTCACTTCCCTTCCCAGACATCGTTTTCAGCAAGCACCTCCCTCCTCCCACCAAGAGGCCCCTCCCAACCCATTCACAAACTCAGAAAATGTTTACCAGAGGTCTCTGTCCAGTCAGTACATCACTCCCTTTCAAACATCATATAGCCTCCACATTTAATACAGATAACCAAGAACCTAACTTCATTCATTCTTCGCCTAAAACACGAACGAATTATCCCACAAATGTCCCCAGTGAACACCAACACCAATCACACAACCATGCCGCCAGACAAGCTGGCATCATAACTGACCAGTTACATCCATTTGCTGTGCACTTTATGAATATGATGGCCTCTCAGTTCCTATCACAGCAACAAACAATTGCATGATTCATACCAATATCACGCCGTTCCACTTAACTGTTGTAATCTTTCTTTTCTTGCTTTTTTTCTTCTCCCTCTTCTTCTTACTCTTCTTCTCTCTGCATAGTAGTGGTGCTACAGTCTGTTGTTCCTACAGACCTGAAATTCTGTATCAAGAGCAATCGAGTCCTCGTCCCATCCAACTTACCCTTTTGTATTTACACACACACACATATATATATATTGTATTACTGACGACATAAGTTGGTCATTTTGTCTATAATTTTGAGATTGTTAAAATCGGTATTTTGTTTAACATAGTTGCCATACTTTTGAATTATCGATCCTCGTTTTGATTTTGGACTGTTTTCCCAAGTCCACATTACTTCATTGTAAATCTAGATTGACATTTTGTGCATGTGTGTGATTGTGCTTTGTGTTTAAATCATACTTAATCAGGTAATCTGAAATAGCTTATTACTGAGCTGTGAAGATCTATTATTTTAAATTGAGTTAAAACTGCTCTATAATCCTTATATTCCCAAATAATTTAACCATGTCGTTTACTTCTGACTTGTGGCCAACCAAGCAAGGACTCCGCATAGGTTATTTAAACATAAACAATGCAACAAACAAGAAGGATGGAAAAACAACCATTCTTCATAACACTGGAAATCCATTTCATATATTCTGTTTTGCTGAATCCCGACTCTCTTCTAACATAACAGATGCTGATATGCACATGCCAGGGTACCAAATTATCCGCTCAGATCCAACAAAGCCCAAAACTACTGGTTTACTTTTGTATTTTGCTTCCACATTAAGATGTAAGAGATTAAACAGTCTTGAGGTTTAAACCAAAACCAAAGTGGCACCATAATTACTCTATACATGGTTTAGAACAATTAACTGACAGACCAACACGCACTACTGAAAACACAAATACCTTAATAGATCACATTTACACAACCACAAAACAACACATTGTAGAGGTATGTGTTCTACCTTGTGGTAGTAGTGATCATTTCCCAGTCTGTCTCACCTGGCTTAAGAGTCGTGTTAAAATTCCAAAGGTAGGACATAAAACTATATTATATAGGAGTTTTAAGAACTTTAAAAATGATGATTTTCTCTCGGATTTAGCAAACTCATCTTTAGATTATGTATATCAGTTAAGAGATCCTGATGAAGCTGTCGAATTTAGGATAAATACATTCTCATCTGCATATAACAAACATGCACCATTTATTAGGAAAAGAGTTAAGACGAGAAACAAAACCACCATGGATAACAAAAGAAATTGACATTGAAATTCATTATAGAGATTATTTGAAGATGTATGGATCAAATGAACAATATAAGAAACAAAGAAATAAAGTAAACGCCATGAAACATAAATTGAAATATAATTATTTTCAGATGTTAGTAAATACAAAAGATTCTCGTCTAATTTGGAAAGTCATCAACAAGTTAAATAATAAACATGTGGGAAAAAGACAACAAAGCATCATTGATGTAACAGCAGATCAGTTAAATAATCATTTTGCAACCATTGCTGAAAAAATTATACGAAGCGATAGGACCAGTGAAAATTACCTCTGTATTCTAAAACAGTATATTGACTCAAAGAAAATTCATGTTCCATTTAGTCTTCAACCAATGACTGTCTTGGATGTATGTCAAAGCCTATCACAACTAAAACAATCTGGCACACGAGATTTGGAACACAGACACAACCACATGCTCTGCATACCCAGACCAAGAAACAACCTTTACAAATCCAGCTTTCTGTATTCTGGTGGAAATTTATGAAATAATCTCCCACTCACTATAAAAAGTATCGTAAATAAAAATGTGTTTAAGAAAAATCTGAAGAATCACCTCATTGAAAATAATTAACAGTAATACAAATTTTGACCGGTTTGTCTAATATTTCTATTATTTGTGAAATGGTTTGTATATGCTTGTGTTGGCAAGGATGTTGCACTATATGGGGGAACATGTGCATGTGGGTGGGATGGGCATGGTGTAATTGTGTCCAAGAATTTGTGTTCAGTGGTGTGTGTGTGTGTGTGTGTGTGTGTGTGTGTGTGAAATGGAAATGCAATTATTTCTTTATCACATTATTATTGTGTGTGTGTGTGTGTGTGTGTGTGTGTGTGTGTGTGTGTGTGTGTGTGTATATATATGCATTTTGTTGTTATTGTTGCTCTTCATCAGCTTGTTTCTTCTCTCTCTCTCTCCTATTTTTCTCCTTTTTTTCCTTCTTTTTAATTCTTTTTTTTTTTTCCATTGATGGCTTGATGTAAAAAAGCAATTGTTGCTTATTCAATTTACCATCATGAAATAAAATCTTGAATCGACTCCACACACACACACAGATGGATTTGGAGCTTACTTGTGCTTCTTTTTCTTCTTTCTGGGTGGTGTCTGGTTGTTCTCCTCCTTCAGGTCAGGTATGTGGGCCTCTTCCTTGATGGCAAATTCATACACCTGAAATAGGCACATCCCAGTCAGCAAATCTCTCCTCACACAACACAAAATCTGAATACTTCAACACAGAAAAGAAGAAAGTAAACACTTACTTAGCACTCTTGTTGCCACACTCATGTGTTTCAAAATTGAGGCAACTCATGCAAAGAGATTACAAACCCAAATAATATATTTTCAATCTAAAATTCCAAGACAAATTTCCATGGATGTACTGACAATAAAAGCTTCATCTTATTTCGTTTTTAATCTAAAATTCTGTTCAAGAACAAATTCTCTGAACTAAAAGATGCTTAAGTTTATCTGGTCTTATCTCAATTTAGTACAATTACTGCTACTTATGGGTGCAGTAAGATGGTACAAATCTTTTACCTGTCCCATGAAAAACATTGGGTCCTTCAAGGAGAAAGAACCCATGGCACAGTTCTATTCTAGAACCAAGAAAGTTAACTGCATCATGGTGTTGAAACAGACCTGCACACGTGGAGTGCATTCTGCAACAACACAACACAAAAACTCCCCACCAACCTGTTTACACGACTTGGAGCCAATCAGCTTGGACAGAGCGCAGTAGTTGTTGCGATACATGTCTGACACTACACGGAACAGCGACTCCTCCGCCCCAGTCCATTCTGCCGTCGGGGGCTGCCGGCGCTCTGGGAAGGAAATTTCCACGTCTGTGGCATCGTTACTTCGGTCACTGTCATCACTGCTGTTGCTGCTGTGGCTGCTGCCTGCCTGCTTGTGTTTGCTGCGGCCTGACAGTCGTGGGGGTGAGTTGCTGGCAGACTCTGAGTCCACTTCTTCTTCCCTCTGAGGTTTCACACCAGTCTGTCCAGACAAGACCACAACATGAACATTCCACATGTTTAGGTCCACACAGAAACATGTTTGTAATGATTTTATTTTTTTCACGACAACTCTAGCATAGCGGTACGATGCAACTGACCCTTTTCATACACCTGAGCCAACACACAATAACTTGCACTTGTTCATTTTATAATAAATGTAGTGGTGTAGTGATGTACACCAGCAGAAAGAGCAGCACTTAAACAAGGCACACTATCAAATCACATCCCTCTTTTCCCTGTTATTTAGTGTACTGGCACTTTTTCCTTAACCTGACCAATGTTTAACTGAGGCCAGAAATAGCACACTTTCCACGCTTGGGAATTCATGCTGTCATTCATTCTGATTGTGTCTGCGTTCCAATGGACCATGTATGATAATCACTGCATGACAATGAACACTTACATAAAACCTTCATTTCCAATCACTGATACACAGCTAAAACAAAGGCAATAGAAATTTTCATGGTTCTGCCCAACACATGTGGTTGGCTTGTCCACTGGGAGTAATTTGTTGATCAGCCACATGTGGCCAGCCACCCTTTTTTTCTTTCTAGTTTGTTAATTTAAAGACAAAACAACAACAACAAAAACTCACTTGTGATACACTTAAAAAAAAACTCCATCTAATCGTTAAAATGTGTGCTGTTTGTTATTATAAAGCTTCGGGTTAAAAAAAAAAAAAAAAAAAAGGCCTGACGGCAGATTCGAACCCTGCGTGTTCGGGTGAGAAGAAATTGTCTTACCCATTACACTAACATGGCTCCTTAACTGACACTCAAAAATTTAACATTTAAACATGCTTTTTTAAGGGCGATAAATCGATTGCAGTATTCAAAGAGAAAATGCTGTTTAAATCATATTATTCTGGTGTATCTTGGGCATTCCAAAAATCTTTAAGGGCAATTAAGTCCGCAGTAAAGGAGACGTGGCTATCGCCGCAATCACACTGCAACATTTAGCCGTTTTCTCTAGATCTACATAGATGTCCAAGTTTAGTTACACGTACCCACCGGGTATGTACAACACGGTCGATTCAATTTCTCGATTATGTTCATTCTAGTTTTATAGTTTTAAAGTTGATATGAAAATTGAGTATTTTGTTAAACTAATAACATGTAGAGCCAAGTACGAGTACTTTTAAACGTCGTATGAAGTGAAAAGGACTTAATTTTGAAAAAAGTAAAGATTGGAAATTTTTATGTTTCATCAAGGGTATTAACTCTCATGGTTTATTTTTTTTATCTGTGAATTCCGACTGATTTTGTTGATATTTTTATGGCAGTTTGGGGCATAATCCAGTAAGTGATGAGACGTTCACAAATCTTTCTCTGAATAAATATTTAACAGTCTCCTTCTTCAACTTTCCATCACATGTTATCGTGTATTGTCAACTGAATATTGGATTTAACGGGCAGGTCAACTAATCGAAACAAAATGTTGCCCTTCGAGCTTGCGAGCACATGCTTTGAATATGTATAAATATGTGTATGCAATTGATTTTTGCCCATGACTTTCTGGGCTCAGCCAACATATCTATAAAGTCCACTCGTAGTATTGATTTTAGTATTTTCCGGAAAATACCACTTGGGCGATTGAACACAGTGAAAGCCCTGTACACTGAGAGTAAAAGCCCTGTACACTGAGAGAAAAAGCCCTGTACACTGAGAGAAAAACACACAAGCTTTTTATGTATTGAGCATAATTTCAAAATGTAATGTTTAAGATGAGAAAGATCAGTTTAAAGCAAATTAACCCCCCTAGCATTAATTACAGATTAATTTCCCTTTTTTACTATCTGCACCAAAGACATGCAAAATAAATATAACTTCCATGCTTAGCAAAAGAAGTTCTTGTTTGAACAAAAAATGATAAAAATGACTACTCTTGTTGTTGTGTCAGAATATAAGATCAAAGTGCCAAGTTTAGAGAAAAAAAACCACACCCAAAAAACAGTAAATTCAGTTTGCATATAATTTGGCTTCTTTTTAATTTTTTTTTTTGTGCCCATCTCAGAGATGCAATATTGTTTTAAAGAAGATGACTGGAAAGAACTGAATTTTTCCTTTTTTATGCCAAATTTGGTGTGAACTGACAGAGTATTTGCAGAGAAAATGGCAATGTTAAAGTTTACCACGGACACAGACAACCGAACACAGGGTTAAAACATAGACTCACTTTGTTTACACAATTGAGTCAAAAAACCCATGAAATAACACTGACAGATGTTTTTCTTCCCCTTCAGTGCCCCCCGTGACCAGTAAAAAACAACCACCACCAACAAATCAGGCAAAGGAAAGTAGGGAGCTAGGGCAAAAAGAATTCCCATCACATCTTCATAGAGTTCTATTGCTGTGCTGATCTCCAGGAAGATAAATTACTCAGACAGCAGTGAGCGGAAGGCAGGCAACTTACAATGTGCAAGAAGCAGTCAGGTCCGCAGGGCTCACTCTCCTGTTTCTTCTGCGCCATCTTTCGACTCATCATGCTGGGGGTGGGGTGGTATGCTGCAGACATTGCTATCATGGATGTTAGATTATCAATGAAGATGCTAACACCCAAAGAATGAAAAGACAAAACCAAAAAACAACAACAACAACAACAAAAATATTGACACAAACACTAGGTTTATATCTATGATTCAGATTCTAAAAGGTAGCTTTCATATTTCAAATAAATGTATGAGACAAAAAGATTTTAGAAATAGAATTGTACATGTTATTATGAAAAATGTATAAACATATCCTATAAGTACACACACATGTGTATACAGAGGGATACAGGAATCAGACTCCCTGCCGGAGTCTGCACTGGTGGGTCACGGTAAAGTATGTGTAGTATGAGACAAGATAGAGAGAGATGTACATGTACATGTGTGTGTGAGACGAAGGGAGGGAGGGAGTGAGAGAAAGAGGGAGAGGGAGAGAGAGAGAGAGAGATAGATGAGGAAGAGAAAAGAGCGCCAGGTGGGGTGGGACTGGATGAGACAATCTGGGAACTTTTATCACATGACAGCCACTACATTTCATCCCAACAGAAACAAAACATTTCTCTCCGTGCAAGTTGGAGACAGAAGAATGCGTCATTGAAACAGAAAACTTAAGTCTTATAATGAAGTCATATTAGTACATCATTCAAACAGAACTCAAGTCTTACGATGAAGGAAACAGTCGTATTTATAGCAACGTCGACAGAACAGGGTGTGGAAGGAGTGCATGGTTTGTTCCCGGGGCACCGACTTGGCGTTGGGACCATCAATGTTTGGTGTGCACTCTGGGGGCAGAGTGTTTGGGTCTGAAGCCTGACTTTCCAGCAGTTCACAATACCTGCAAGCAACACCAAAGCACTTCCATAGAAAAAACTTGCAATAGAATCATGCAGCGGTAAGTCCAGTGTGGTAGATATAAATAGGTCACAAAAGTGTAACAGACTATGACTCAGGTTTTACTTATTACAGTCACCAGTTGCACACACCTAAAAAGCAAAGAATGTTAGTAAAATTTAAATGCTTACTTAATTCATCAAAGGACAGGAAGTCTGTTTTTGTGTATAATAATTCTGTGGAAAGGATTGTGATGGTGAAGATGTGTATGTTAAGGGTAGCTGAATATTAGAAATGTACTTTGCACTTATGATAGGGGCTGTTGGCCTAAGTCATTAACATTATTAAGTGTTCAAAGAGCATTTATACATTGCTAGTTAGGCAGCCATGCTCTCATTTTCTGGGGTGTGCATGGTGAGTATGGTATTGTTTTCATAACCCACCTGATACTGATATGGGTGATAGGATCTTTAATCTGTGTATTAGATTTTCTGCATATGTACACACATGAAGGAGATTAAGGAACTGGCAGGTCTGCACATATGTTGTTCTGGGAGATTAAAAGAAAAACTGACTTCCATCCTTAACCCAAACTGATTTCCAACCTTAACCCACAAAGTGCTGATACCATGACTACACCCAGCACCATCACTGTTACCACAAAGCTACTGTTCCCGTTTCAAAATCTTTTGGTTGAGGGGACACTGCATTCTGTATCTATCTTATGTTAAAAACAAAACAACAAAAAAACCAAAAAAAAAAAAAACCAACACCACCACAAAACAGAAACATGTGGAAAGTGAAAGGCCACCCATGCTGAACAGAAAAATTTTACACACACACACAATACACCCACACAGCTGACTGTGTTGGTGTGAAGGAACACTCACTTATCCCTCAGCTCTGTGGGGCTGCCTTTCTCAGGGAAGGTGGCGCTGATGGCCTCAAAGATCACCTGCGGTACGTCCACCTTCCGGCCCTCCACCCCACTCTGTATGGAGCTCTGAGACTCCTCTCCACTCTCACCTGAGCAACAGCATACACAATGTGTGATGGGCACAAGTTTCAACTTTAACCACATCCTTTGACTCCTATTCAGAGGACAGCAAACTCACAATACAATAACAATTCAAGCCAATATTGCATATGAATTGTGAAATACTGCCAAAAACTTACATTCATCACGATTATGATCATAGAACTGTAAACAAACACATACAATCTCACACACACACACATCTCAGTGATGGATATGTCCATCTTCTATCTGATATCCAATCCAGATTCTCTGTCCCATCAATTTTGTGCCATTTCATAGACAAAGTAAGTCACACACCCTGAAGTACAATTCTGTCTGCTTGATTTCAGGTCTCCTTGCCTTCTTATCTGCTCCACTCAAAGACTGATCAGCGATTGTGACCTGCTTGTGTGTGTGTGTGTGTGTGTGTGTGTGTGTGTGTGTGTGTGTGTGTGTGTGTGTGTGTGTTTGTGTACATGTGTGTGTGTACATGTGAGTGTGAATGCACAAATGCACATGTGCATGACAAAGACAAAGGGATGGACGAAGGGAGGTAGAGAATAAGGCATGCAATGCACAGATGAAAATCTGAATTATTCACACCCCACTTCCCCCTTCTCGCTTCCATGTCCCCAGCTGAACATCAAGTTTTCTTTCGTGAAGTGAATGATACAAATTCTAAATCAAGAAAACATGCACACACAAAAACAATCACTGAGTAACAACAACAAATGAGCAGAAAGGACACCGATTGTTCCCGGACTCCACTCACTCTCCTCGGGCAGGTTGGTGCCAGTGCCCGTGTAGGGGTAAAGCTGGGTCAGAGCCTGGGTCAAGGCCACAAAGATGTCATCCGAGATGAAGTTGGTGTTGCGACCCCCATGCACCTTGCCGTCATAGTTCCTCAGCAGCTCCTCAATGAAGGCCGTGTCCTGGTCCAGAATGTCATCCCCCATGTAGGGGATGTTGTGAAGCACCGTCTCATCCTCCACCTGTTATGTTTAGAAGGAAAGTGGCAGAATGGTTAAGATGCTTAACTGCCAAAACAGTGTCCAATAGAGTCTGGGTGCAACTCCTAATCTTGCCCTTTCTCCCAAGTTTGACTTGAATATCAAACTGAGTGTCAAGTCATTCAGATGAGATGATAAACCGAGGTCCAGTGTGCAGCAAGTACTTTGCGCACTGATCAAGAACCCATGGCAAAATAAGCGTTGTCCTCTGGCAAAATTCTGAAGAAGAAATCCACTCGGATAAGTACACAAAACTGCATGCACACATGGCCTGACTAATGCGTTGGGTTATGCTGTTTGTCAGGCATCTGCCTAACAGATGTGGTGTAGCATACATGGATTTGCCTGAATGCAGTGACGCCTCCTTGAGAAAATGAAACAAACTGAAAGAATCAAATAAATAAGTGCGTGATGGGTTAATTGTAGACATTTTGCCAATATCCCTTGTCAATATACGTGCAGACCTGCATGGAAGTGCCTGAACCCCATTGTAAATATGCATTCAGAAGATCATGTACGAATGTTAAAGATCCCATAATCAATATAAGTGTTTGGTCTGTTTTGGAAACAAGAACATACCCAGCATGCACACCCAAAAAAACAGAGAATGGCTGCCAACACAACAAAGCATACGTAAGATCATAATCTTTTTTTCCCTAAACTTCAACCCATGCACCTTTTAATGTAGTACTCTGAAGAAATTTCTTTTCAATTCTCTAGTTATAATCAACCATCAAAAGGTAAAAAAAAAAAAAAAAAAAGAAGAGAAAGCTGGATTGTCCACAATTTCAGGTCTACTTCCTTCTGTGATTTTGAAGAAAAATCGGTCGAGCTACTCAAGAAGTACACATATCGGACACTGTTCACTATTTCCTTATTTTTCTTTTCTTTCTTCTTTTTTTTCTCTCCAAAATACTACTCTACCATCTTAAACAAATTTTTCACAGGTGTACCTCTTCAAGCTGAGACTAACTCGGCTGTCACTTGATGAAACAAAATGTCCAGCATCACAATGCGTCAACAGGAAAAGGCAACTCACCATGAAGTTCTGCTGCAGAGGGGCCCAGCTGTACATGGTGGGGACGGGTTTGACAGCGTTCATCACACGCAGGGCCACTGTCTGGGCCGGGAAGTTGTTGCCGCTTGTCACCTCGCACTGCACAGTCACAGCACTTCACATCACTATCTTGCTAAGTGTCTAACGCCTTTGTTCATATTACAAACAACACAGCTTGGCGCACTGATACTATTCTGACAACTTTTGTGCTGGCTGATAACGTTCCACTGGACCTCACCTTGTTGAATCAATCTTATAAGCAAAACACAATAATTTCATTATAATCTTTACAGGGCTATTGTGTAACCAATAAGGATGCAACCCTAATTTTTTTATTTAAAAAAGGTATTTATAATTCCTTCTTTGGGACATTTTTATGAATTAGGAACAGTAGCAAATACCAGGTAACAAAACTCCGAAAGCAGCTTTTGAACTATCAAACCATGGCGAAACAAAACTTACTAACAAAACTCTCACTACCAGCAGACTAGTAGTTAGTATTTGTCATCTGATTTGCATTTCATTTTACATCCTTGAGAAATGGAATGCTACATTCAACATTGTCTGGATGACTTGTTTCACACACAAGTGTTTCATTCTGAATGTCAGCATGTATGGGATCTTCAGTTCATTAGACTCTAGAAACGTCCCCCATCACAGCCTCTCCACTACATAAAAGAAAGGAACAGGTCCCAAAACAACTATGGCCATTTAGTTTACAAATATATATATATACAGTTTCTTCTTTTCTGGTTCCAGTGACAGCAAGTGGGTATCAATGGGATCAACTGATATTTGAGTACCCCAAAAGCTGTGGTCAGACTCCAGGAGTTGCTTTAGACCCGAAGTGGGGGGTGCATAGGCAAAAACTTTTTTTTTTTTTTTTTATAGTAAAAATACCAATACTTAAATCAGCATAACATGGAGGTACTTTCACCCATAGGAGGGGCATCATACTGATTTCAGACAGAGACAGGCAGATGCCTGATCTTCACATAAACCCCATTCACTGATCAGACTTTGAGAGCCTCCCCTTGGTTTGTGTAAAACATTTACATGAAGGAAAAAAAACAACGTGCACCCACCTTTCTGGTGATGGGTGTATTGGGCAAGACCTGGGGTGCGATAAGCTTGGGCAAGGTCTGCTTCTTCAGCCACTCCTCCTGCTTCTGAAGCTGCTCCTCAATGTGTTGCCGATTGGCACTGAACACGTTCTGCAAGACATCACCATTGTCCACTGACTCACGCTGAGCGCAGCCAGAAACAAAAATCAAAACTGATAATTAGAACATGTCAGTGTTTAGGGCAACCAGTGCAAATACTTTCTTAGCCCAAAGCAGTAACCTTGAAGATAAACTGATAATTCCAACATTACATAGACTCACATCCATTACGATTATGACAGATCCTCCCCCCTCCCCCTTCCTGCCCTCCTCCCCCGAAAACGTCATTTCATGATTTTATGTTCTAGTACTTCTACCCTCTGAGGCAGAGTCTGCCCCTTAATTCTAATATCCTTGGTAATTAACTGTGGAAAGTGATATAACTTTATCAGAAAAATATTTTAGCACAGCAAGTTACTTTAATTGTTCAAAACTCACACATAATTACTGAAGTGGAATATAAATCTCATTTAAAAAACAAAAAAACAAACAAAAACCTAAACACAACAAGCACATAGGCTGAAATGGAATCATGAATAAAATTTTAAAAAGCTAAATCAAAATTAATAGCTAAAAACAGTTCAGTCTACAGTATTGCTTCAGAGAGGGGGGGAGAGGGAGAGAGAGACAGAAAGAGATTGATTATTAGTGTATGCATGCACGCACACACGTGTGTGTGCGTATGTGTGTGTGTGTGTGTGTGTGTTCTGTATGCATGCATTCATGCTTTCAACTAGCTTATTTGCTATAAATCTTTCATTGCTGACTTTAGTTATTGCTGCTAACAGCAAAGGAAAAAAAATACAGCAGGCTTTATTAAAAATTAACACATATTAGACAGAAATATATATGACAGCCTTAAACAAAAAATACCCAACAAGCATTATAGAAAATATTGCCAGCACAATGTAAAAAAACAAAACCAAACACGCCTACAAATGACTGCCTACAAATGACTGATTGCTAATATTCATTATTGTGATTAAGACATAGACATGAGATAAGTCTTAACGTCGTAAAATATGTATAACAAATAATATACAAAAAACAACAACAAAAAACTAACACAGTTAATATCTAAATGAAGTACTATGAGTATGATTCAAAGACAGACGTTCACAAATAAAACAAAAAACTAAAGCCTCTCTCCTTTACAACAATTTTTATAAAATTTACACAATTCAGTCTACAATAACTTTTTTTTTTAATAGGTTAGATTACAAAGAAAAAAAAAGTCAAATAACAAAAGAACACTACCTTCACTTCATCAGCTCGTTTGAACTTTCGCATGTGACAGATGCGCATGTACTCTGAACGGACTCGCTTTTTCCAGTTGGTGATAGTGGTGGGCTCAGCCTGCGACTGTGATGCCTCGCTGCCCTGGTCGCTGTGAATGGATGATGCAATGGACATGGCAGCCACAGAACCTGAAGCTGTGCCAGAACTGGTTCCTGGAGCACTGGAAGTGGTGCCAGAGGCTGCTGCCCTCAGTCCGCTGCGTGTTGTTCGTTCCCCTTCCATTCTTATTCTGTCTAAAACAACATAACATCTAAGGAGCTGCGCTTAGATCACTGGTTTATTTGTAATGAAATCACACAAGAATCAAATTACAAAACACAAACAAAAACACCAAATATGGAGCTGGTAGGAGAATTAAAGGTTGGAAGTTGGTATGGATATCTATGCTTGGTTATTCCTTTCCTAATTACAATGTTTTAACTGTCTACATCAAATCAGTTGTTTTTTTTCAACTGCAAACTTTTGGAGTCATTATCAAGAGTGAGAAATCAAAAACTTATTCTGAGAAATGGCTTCACCAACTATGCAGAGTTTAGGTTTGGTTGAGAACACCATAGGTCATTTGACCAGTTCACCACAAAATCAATGGTTCATTTTCAAAATAAATGGGCCAGGAAAAACAACCCCTTATTTCTACCCAAGGCGCCCACATCAGGCCACCCCATCCCCCAAAATTTGCAACTGAATTTGTACTTTGTCCATCATGTATTTTGTGTGTGTGTGTGTGTGTGTGTGTGTGTGTGTGTGTGTGTGTGTGTTTGTGCCTGTGATGGAATGTTATGTATTGACATTGTCCTAATGTTTGCTTTTGTCATAACTGGCATGGAAAATCCAGTATTGTCATTACTAAACTTTATTCTGCAATGCTGAAACACTGACTTATGCTGGTTGCTCTGGATAGGACATGTTCACATTATGGTCCAATCAATACAAAAGAAAAAGTATGAACAAAAGCAAAGCAATCCAGCTGAAAGATGTCAGATCTATCGTGTCACTGTTACTGGTACATTGGCTTAATAATTGGCTTAATTGTTTTAAGAAAGCATTTTCATCTGCTTTGAGGAAATTAAAATCTTCACTGTTCACACTAGCAAAATGTCTTTTATTGATATTAGTTTTAAATCTTCAAAATACCATGCCAGCATAATGTGCAGACCTGTTTAATTCCATTCTTGTGTTTACAAAGGAAAATAGGCAAAATGCACACTACAGATAATGTTAAATATAAATAATATATATCAGTACATGCACGTTTGGTTATGGAAATATGAAATATGGCTGCTCAAAAGTTGAAATAAAACTAGTACTACATGTAAAAGTGTGCTTGAAAACATGTATATTGATCCAATCTCAATTTTACTTGAAATGACCACACTCCTGCATAAAATCAACGAAGTAAATACATGTTTCTTTTGAACACTGAAGAAATCTCAGATTCAGACATGTGCACAGAGGAGACTGCAACAGTTCTGAACACTCATTCAATCTTTCTTGGTAATACTAATTGGCAGCTCCTTTTGGTTGCATGCTCCATGATGCAGCTGATTTTTTTATTGTGAAATTTTCTGCGTATTATATATCGAAACCATACTCAATTTGAATCATGGAGACTGGCAATATAAAATTAGGCACTGTAGTGCATTCCACCAAATTTACAATTCACAATATGCAAGTGACAATGTCTTTCTGTAGTGTAAATGTACCTTGTTTCATTTCCAGGCTCGGTACTTTTTTTCTTTCTTCATTTTTCACAATGTTTGTTCAATGTTGAACTGCAGAGCAACAAGAGTAACATAAATTTATATTTTTCGGATTTTGAAACTATAATCGCGATTGTTTTGCTGGAGAATAAGAGAAATAAAAAACAGCCCCCCCCCCCTTTTTTTTTCTTTTTCGCATGACCAATTTTATTTCAAAAAAAAATTAATGCAGAGTGAGTGATTGGCTGCCACATGTGTTCTATTTCTAGTTAAGCAACTTAAGGACATTGTGGTTGTGGAATATTCATTTCATTCATTACAGGGAGACTGCACATTGTTGCGTGTGTTGTGTTAAATACATGTTTATGTTGGGTGGGGGTGGAGGTGGAGGTGGGTGTGCATTTACACACTGGTCTCAGTGTGTGCAGGTATGTGGGTGTGATTTAAAAAAAAAAAAATTATTCTTAATGTTTGATACAAACCTATGGTAGGCTTCCAAGGCCTTATCAGCACGTTGCATTTACATGCCGAAATCAGACATCTACTTAAATTTTTAACCGCAGATGTAACATACGAAGATCAGTGTGCACCCTTTGACACCTCTTTGAAACTGAAACGGAACTCATCTCATTCACAACAGAGCTGGCATTTGGTGCTGTTTGTGGATTTTATTTCAATACGATAATATTAAACCATAAGAAAAACAACCTTGATATTTGTTATACTTTAAAAACCACTCGTAAAGTTTCACTCTAAGCATCCATTTGGTTTACAATTACATAAAGCTATTAAAGTAATAACAATAATAACAACAGTAATAACAATAAACATTTTCTTTGGCGTGTCTGACGCCACTAAACTGTTGTGTATTTCTTTTTTTTTTTTTTTTTTTAAGGGATTTGTAAAGTTTTCCCCCCTCACAATCTGATGCACTCCTTTCCACTGCGACGTTGCCAGGGCTAACCAATATCGGCAAATATTCCCAGCCGCCAATACAAGCTCAAATCACCTTAGTACCCACTTCGACTATTATCCCCGTTTTAAATCGTTCATCGTTAGTTAACTCATCGTCTGGACTGTGATTAGTGCGATGTTCGTTGCTGTACAAGTTCCATGTAACTCATGCATGCTTTAAATTAAGGAATATTCAGACATATAATAATTGTCACTTACGTCGGCAATATGAATGTGGTTATTCTGTAAAAAGGCTGAAATTAATCATGCAGTCTCACTTTCCGAGTTGTTATTTTTCAAAGCAACATGGTCGTTTCGCATTTGTCCCGTCAAATTTCCATGTTTTGACGACTTCCGTTTCCGCAAGAGAAACGAGCCATACCAATTTGATATTTCCCGAATTGGCGTACCCATTTGGCTGTTCTTGGCGTCTCGCAGTATTGGCTCACGTGAGGTTCAAATCCAGGCTGGTCATCTTCATCAGTCAATGCGGGGAGGGCAGGATCAGTGGGAATAGGAATTTGGTGAAAATGTTTGCACGGGATTATTTTTTACTTGATGGCCCCTTTAACCAGGGAAAGTAAGTTGACTGCAATCTTCTGGTTATCGAGGAGGAATTTTTGGTGAAACTTTATCCTTTGATCCACATAATTATAGAAAGCAGTTGCTAAAAGCAAACCAAATAATAGGTATAATATAAAAAGGTCCTTTGGTTATATTGACAAACAGATCCACATAATTATATAGAAAGCAGTTGCTAAAAGCAACACTGTTGAAGCAGATAATAGGTATAATATAAAAAGGTCCTTTACTGATGATTATATTGACAAACATACTCTTTCAGAATTGTACAAAGCCCTAGTTGGCCACATCATCGAGTATGGGAATGCAGCCTATGGTATCGGCCATGCCTTTTGAAAATAAAAAAAAGTTCAAAGGAGAGCCACCAAAATAGTAACCTGAAGAATGCACAGATAATTTTATTATGACATACTTAGAACGGTTAAGATACTTGCAACTGCTGTAATGAAAGGCAGAAGATTAATAGGAGATTTAATCCAGACATATAAATAGTATTGAATAACTTAGACAACGATATCCACAATACAGACAAAATATTCGTTCAGAGTTCTTCTGATAAAACAAGGAATAATGAGGTAAAACGTTACTAAGACATTGTAACACTAATATCCACAAGTTCAGTTTTACTAATCGTGATATCAAGCATTGGAACAGTCGGCCGGGGACACTAACATCTAATTAAAACTGCACAAAATCTTAACTGATCGTAAAGTGATCCCAAAATGCAGCAGAGATTTCAAGATTTTGATGAGTAGAATTTTATTTTCATTGATGATAAAAGGAAATTAGGGTAGGCATGCACAGCAAACCACCAAGTAATTAAGAAACAAGAAGGGGCGTAAAAGTACCGACTCGGAGAGGCTAAAGAAAAAAGCAACAAAAAACAAAACCAAAAAAGCCCCTACTACTATTACTACAAAGTTATAGATGACGTCCACCGCACTGATCACTGAAGTGGCCGACGCGGGATGAGAAAGTTGGGAAACGGATTGAGGGGGAGATGATGGGACCTATGAATGATAGTCAGTCGTCAGTGTCCGACCATGACCATCTGAACACTGAACAGAGGAGGCAACTGCTGTCCAAACTATTTGGGCCAGAATTTGATTCCAGTGGAGAATGTCTTGCCCAAGTTACACCCACACTTTCTATGCCAAGAGGGTTTTAGGACATTCGGCGTTGGAATGGTTGCCAAAGGCCAACTAGCCGCCAAGGCTGCAGCACTAAGAGCCAGTGCAATTTTGCCTCCTAGTTTGAGAGTCATAGTCCTTCACAAAAGACTAACTGTAAATGACTTCCCATTGCAATGGAGAAGTCATTGATCATACAGCTCTCATTTTGCTGTTGGCCCAACCGCCAAAGCTTACGTCAATCTGTGATATCAGCTGAGCGCTGGGCCCATATGGGACCTTTGGTAGTAATACGACAATGACACTCAGTGTCAGAAATGCTAGTTTTTATGTTGGATGTCCGTCTGATTAGAACTCAAATGTTCTGAATGCGAACAGCCGGGTCGGAGCCGCTGTGGACTCAGTCGGCTTAGTGAGTGACGTAACACGGAGAAAGCCGCGAAGTCTGTGTAAGCGATTACCCATCCCTGCCTAGCGTATTGTAAGCATGTAGTAAGTTCAGCTGTTTCCAAATCAATAAGTTATTATGCGCATTTCACAAGGACATAGTATATCTTCAACGATGCTGAACAAAGCCGGGATCCGTCAGTCATGCGATATTGATTATCTCTCGAGGTCGCGATTCACGGGTGACACACAGGATGGAAGCACTGCTGTTTAGTGGTTTACCCCCGGTATCTGAACCGAAGGTAAAAATAAAGAAGAAAAAGTCTCGGCGGTCGGCATGAGGCGTAGGCTTGGCCGGGAAGCCCGTGGAAGTCACCCAAACTATAGTCAGTCAACGGCATTAGGGTGATCAACGTAAGCTCAGGAACTGATCGAGTCAGTCAGATCATTCACTGAATTTATTGTTGCTATTGAAAAAGGACAACAAAATGACTCATTGAATCTTTCATCTTCGAACGTCACATATACAGGCACTGCGGGTTGTTATAAGCCCGTCCAATATTTGGTATACAGTATTTCATCTAACTAATCAAGGTGTTGGTCGTGGGTAGTGAGCGTAAATGGAGATTGTTCACATGATTCTCTTTGAGAAGAGTATACTGCTGGACATCTGGTGAAGAGTGTTGATATGAGTAATGTCTTCTTTCGGCCGACGACATAATTATTGATGATTGTGCGTTATGTCAACCTTTCATGGCCGCAGTGATGTCCAGTGTTGTTTGTTTTGATACTGTTTTTGACTTCTTTTTTTTTGGTTTTTTTTTGTATGCACGGTGTTCCAAACGTGCTGCTTTGGTTAAGGTTAATAATCACCCCATATTCTTACCAAAGATCCTGCAGGATAGAGTGAGAGTGTGCACCTGTCCTCTACACAACTCCTTCCTGTCCCCATTTTACAACTACATGTACCGATGTAGGCCTATATTTGTTTTCAGTCTTGTTATTGTTGTCGTTGTTTACATCCAGCCTCCGTTACTGCGAACTGTTTCAGTTTCAGGTTTAGTCTCATGAAGAAGACGTCAGAGCGTGCGGATATATCCATATACGCTACACCACATCCGCTGAACACACACACACACACACACACACACACACACACACACACACACGGGATACCAAGGGAAAGACAGTCAGAAACACAAGCACAATATGCAAATCTTTCTCATCCAAATATGAAAATCTTTCTCCCCCAAAGATCCTGCTACTGCAGTCGGCTATGTCCCACTAAAGAGAACGATATATTGTCGGGCACTTGCTTTCAAAAGTCATTACGTAATGTATTTCTTGTCGCCCCCCCCCCCCCAACCCCCACCCCCGCCCCCCACGACCCCTCCCAAACAACAACAACGACGACGACAAAAACACTAAAAACAACAACACAAACTGAACTAGCGATGATCGAACCAAATACCCATTTATTATCCAACCAAACAACTAACCATGCATGCATCCTATCACCCAAACTACCCACCCCGAACCACTCAAGCTGAACACGTTCCCATAAGAAGGAATAATAGGATACCTACCTTCGATTGGACAAGCTGCCCATCAACTTCTGGGTACTTGCCTGATCCAACGAGCGGTCTGTGTCTTGTTCTCTGCCTGGATGTAGGGCCGCATTTACCACAGAACCTTCAGGAACACGGTGTTCGATGGTTGCCGAATCTAGCGTTTGGGAACCGGGAGTCTGAACAGTGGTGTGAGGACCAGATTCCTCATCACCAGGTTCTTTAGATGAAGTAATGTCCGGAAAGGCCACGTTCACCACAGAACCTTCACCTTCAACAATGTGAACGGCACCAGACAACCCAGTCCCAGCCTGCTCTCTGCTCTCCTGCAGCGTGTCTGGATGTGGGGAGGGAGATACTGGTGCGGAGCTGGAATCAGTGGTGTGAGTTGTTTGATATTCATAAACGTCATCTTTGCCAGAGGTTGGCTGCTCGATGATCGCCGAATCCGGCTTAGGGAATCGGGACTTTGGTCAGTTTTATCATGACTAGATTGCCCATGACTAGGTATCTCAGATGAAGCAGTGTCTGGAAAGCCCACAATCGCCACAGAATTTTCAGCAAGGCAAACCACATCAGATTTGGCAGACAACCCAGTCCCAGGCTGCTCTCCGCTCTCCTGCAACGTGTCTAGATTTTGTGAGGGAGTTACTGGTGAGGGGCTGGTATCTGATGTGCGAGTTGTTTTGAATTCAGAGTTGTCGAAAGTTGAAAGGTTATGTTTGCCTGAGGTTGGCTGTTCAATGGTATCCGAATCTGGCGATTGGGAACCGGGAATCTGAACACTTGTGTCAGTAGATTCTTCATATCTAGAGTCCTCAAAAGAAACATTGCCTAGACCTGGAATGGTTGTCGTGTATTCAGATCCTGTGTCTTCATCAGAGCTGGAAGACTCAGACGTTGATTGCGATGTTTTACCAGCAAGTTCCCTGTACCGAACAAACATATTAGGGTTCATAGAGTCGGAAGAACCCAACTGGATGTGTGTCGATGGAAGTGGCGATTGCTTGCTAAAAGTTGGTGCTGACGTATCTGTCTCTGGATTGTCAGTGGAATCTGATGTATGAGTTGTACTCCCTGATGCATGAGGTGGTGATTGCTCGGAGGATGACAGAACTGGCATGTGCAGACTGTGTTCATGAGAATCTAATACAGTGGCTTTCCTTTGAGGAGGTAACTCTTCAGTGCTCATAGCTAACGTCTTTGTGTTTTGGTCAATGCTCGAAGAATAAGATTTTACATTATTATTATCTGGATTTTGACGTTCTAGTTGTTCAGTGTTGCAGAGCACTGGCATTTCTGGACTAGATGAAGTGCCTGACCTTTGAGGTAGCAACGATTTAACAGGGAACAGTTGTGGCATCTTGGGACTACGGGAATCAGATGAATCAGATGCAGTATCCTTCATAAGAGGTACGATGCCAGACGCTTGAGGTGGTAATTGTTCAGAGGATGACAGAACTGGTTTATCTGGACCTGATTCACAAGAGTCTAATACAGTAGCTTTCCTTTGAGGTGATACCTCATCAGTGCTCAGAGCTAATGTCTCTGGGTTCCAGTCAATGCTCGAAGAATAAGATTTTGTATTATTATTATCTGGATTTTGAGGTTCTAGTTGTTCAGTGTGGCAGAGCACTGGCATTTCTGGACCAGATTCGGTGGTATCAGATGTAGTGCCTGACCTTTGAGGTGGCAGTGGTTCAACAGGGAACACTTCTGGCATCTTGGGACTACGGGAATCAGATGCGGTATTTTCCCTTTGAAACACGATGCCAGACAAAACCTGCACCCGGGGATTATTCCTTGAGCCACAAGCATCACCCGTAATGTTCTGCCTTTCACGGACCGACTGTTCAGAGTAAGGCATCACTGGCTTTTCCGGTTCAATGGGATCAGCCCTAGATCGTGTGTCCGACCTTCCATGCTGTTGTTGTCTGGTGGGGGGCAACGCTTGCATTTTCGGAGGATCTAAGGAATGGGATGTGTCGTCAGACTTCTCCTGCATTGGATGTGCACTGGAAAGCGAGGTTTGCACGTGGGAGTCTTTACCTGCAAAGAACTGGACATGGCTGGAGTCAGTGATGTTACTTTTGCATTGAAGGCGAGAACAGGAAGGAGAGAAGTGGTGGAGTGTTGGGTTGTGGTATAACTATTTACTTAGCAAACCGAAATACGATGTATGTACCTGGGGAGGGGGACAGGGGTAGCGAAGGTGTGTGTGTGAGGGGGGGGGGGGAAACTAGAAGTATTTGTGTATGGGGAGATATCTTAAATTCCCCTTTTCCCTGTGTCAGTGATTTCCTTTCTCGCCCCTCTCAACTGTTGAAACAATAGAAATAAGGCTAGTGACATTTGCTGCTCGTTTTTTTAATTTTTATTTTATTTCATATTTATTACACTAAATTTGTTTGAAAAGGTTGAGTTCATAATTGTTCAAAAAGATATCCGGACTTTACATTTAAAAGTAAGTTGAGCTGTGGCTTCGTAACAGAGTGCTCGACTCGGAAATGATCGATTCCCACACGGACTGGGATTTTTACTCACCTCCACAAGACTTTTACGGCTGGGCAGGGTGCTAGTCTTTCAGATGAAATATGAACCACGCTTTAGAATAGTGGTTAGAGATACAACTATGCATGTATCTAATGAAATAAAGTCAAATAGCATTGTTAGCATGTTTGACCATCAGGTGTGTTTGGTATTTTAGTTTTAATTCTTGAATGCTTTTCTGCACATTAAAACTGGATGAAATGTCATTCTATAAACATCCTCCTGAATTAATGAGACTGGAATCGAAAATAACTACTCTTGGGAAGGGGTCTTAATCTTGTTGATTTGGCGAATTAGCGTGGTGGGAAATCAATTTATCAAAGATGGAGCATGGTTACACACACACACACACACACACACACACACACACACACACAGACAGACAGACAGACAGACAGACAAAGGGAGTGATTAAGGCAGGACAGTTCTTTGGCTATCAATTATAGGAAACAAACAATAATTTTGCACCCCCGCCACACGCCCCCACCCACCCACCCACATAAACTGGCTCACACGCACACACGTGCACACACACTAATACCTCATCTTTCTTCGACATCTTGCTTCTTGCACTTTGGCCTGTTCTTCACAGCCGCGACACTTGATTGACTGTTACTTTCTTCAGTTCCAGTGGAACCGATCCTGCACACGAGTGACTTGAATCAAATGATGTGCACTGCTGAAAGGAAACGTTGTCACGGTAAACTCTCGGTCTTTTATGAGTTCCTTACACAAGCCCACGTCAGTGAACACCTGTCACACGACGAAGTGGCAAGTTATTTACGGGCTATTCAGTTTTCCCACAGCTTCAATGTGGCATCGGTCAGAGCAGTCTGCTCCATTACTGAACACGCGCATTCAAGTGATCCGCATTCAATCTGGCCAAGGTGAAGATGCTGTCTGTACAGTGATCACATGACAGATACGAAGGAGAGGAGACAATCTGAACCTTGAATTCGCTCAGATCGTAACCTCTTTCAAGTCACACACTTTTGGCACTCGGCGTTGTTTAGGGTGAATGAACTAAACATCAAGGTGTTCAGGGATCTTCAGGGTCGAGGGGGAGCGGCGGGACGGCCGGGGGAACCGTGCCCAAGGCACTGGAAGTTTGCATTAACCACTGCGAATAAGACGTGTATCTATCCATTACCTTTTCCTTGTGGGGGACCAGTGCAGGCGTCGATATGCGAAACATCCGTCGTATGCTTTGCATGGAGTCCAACTTTACTCAGAGAAATGCGCTATACTAGCAAATGCTTTCATTGTCATTGATTGATATTACTTATTAAAATGATTAATATTACCAGTTATTAAAATGGATGATGATCTCGCTTTAGCAGGTTGCTGCTAGAGAAAAGGCGGTGCGCACGTGTTTTTGTTGTGTGTGTGTGTGCCTCAGTGTCAGTGTGTGTGTGTGTGTGTGTGTGTGTGTGTGTGTGTGTTCCGGTGTGTGTGTCAGTGATGCTCCGCGCGCGTGCAACGGCCGGCAAGCACTGGCATGCATTCGCGCGCGCGTGTGTGTTCAAGATGAAAAGAAATGAGGCATGGGTATGTCATCAGTAAAACTCGAGACATCGCTGCATATCCACACGGCAGTACCTCCAAGCTCTCATACAGTTTCTTCATGGCTGACGTACTGCAATCCATTGTTCTCAATCACTCACCGACAGCTACCATACAATGTAGTAGCCCACAGCTCCATGTAATCATCACTAGATAGTCACGAAAACATTCAAGACAAAAGCCGGTGACCACTCAGTGGTTTCTGAGTCAAGAAAATGCGACCCACTTAAACAAAGAAAACAAATTAGGCATTAAGAAACTATCAGTAACGAAATACAAGATACTACCACTGAGTTCCTGTAATGAAATCAAAGGAAGGCGGGACATTCAGCAATCTTCAGTTTATGTCGGTAGCAATGGAAAACCGTCACAGTTTTCTATCAATCTTTTTCTTTTCCGCACATAACCAGCACAAACACAACCCTTCACCTGACACAAGGACTATACCCCTCACATACATGACATTACACCTAACACTATATCCATCATAATATACACAACCCGTGGGGGCAACTACACCGCCGGCCCATCATATGCACTGGCAAATCAGTATCAGTATCTCAATGAGGCGTCACTGCGTTCGGACAAATCCATATACGCTACACCACATCTACCATATGCACAAACATCACCGATCACACACACAAGCACCACTATCCGGCATTACACAAACACCAGTGACCCATCACATACGCAAACACCACCATTGAATCACACACAGGAATTGAAACACTACCCATTGCACACACACACACACGCACATACACACACACACACACACACACGCCACCCATCACATACACAAACAAGCATTATGTCCACATCAAAGAGCCTTCTACAAGAACACACAAAAGACCAGACTGCGCGCGCGCGTGTGTGTGAAAGCACAAAGCGCCGGACTTGATGTGTAACATTCATGCTGGTATTCTGGTTTGTGGCGTTCTTGTTCCACTTTCATTTGAACCAATTCGGGGTTGCAATGAATTGTGAGTGATGCCCCCTAGGCACGCATGTCCTTGGAGCAGACGGCCTGTCCAGTATTGGTAGAACCAGTCAGAACAAAATGGTGCAGTTTAAAAATCCCAACCATGCTCGAATATTTGTCATATTTGTAACCACTTTGGGAGTTGGGGCGTATTTAGCGCCAACGCTGTATCGAGCATTCTACTTACCTAGAAAGGTGGAGAGAGAGCGTCAACTTGAGAGAGCTGAGGCTGCAACAGGTAGTAAATAAAAACAGTTGGCAACATCAATAAGTTTTCCCCTCAAGATGGAATGAGTAGTGTTCACTAAGAAGAACAGTGGATTGATTCAGTGAGTAGTATAAGCAGTAATTATTCAAGACTTGATAAAAACTGGCTTCGGACACGGCCTATCAGGAGCCCTTTAATGTTTAGGGTTTCTTATCATTTTGAGAGGTTGGCAGCAGAGCTTTGAGTTGTCTTACACTAATGAAGTGTTTGCATGATTATAAAACTTAATAAGGTGTTGGAACGGGCTGTATTATTACAGAGTAATGATACCTAAAAACTGAAACTGTGCATGCATGTGTCCAGTGCTGCACGTTGTTTCACTGTGTCTGTGTGTTACTTGAGAAGACTTGGAGGATTGGCAGTCTATTATTTCATGAATGTTATTCATTTTGTAATTTTGGCTTCAGTCATGCTTATGATGCTGTGAACAAGCCATGTGAGCACAAGTTTAACTCATTTATATGTAAAAAATTGAACTGACATTGAAAATATGAAACCTGATATATGTATATTCATGAGATTGTATGTGTGGATATGTGTGTATGCATTTTGAAAATATAAACAGAATACAGAGATATATATACAGTATATAGTATATTTGTGATATTGTGTGCTTGCGGATGTGTGTGTGTGTGCATGCGTGTATGTATGCGTGCATGTGTGTGTGTGTGTGTGCAGCACCCACAGAAGAGAAGGGAAAGGCTACCCACTGACATTCAACATACAAGTATGATGATATCTCACCGTCTGCTGTTGGTCTCAGCCATTGAGAAGAGGGGATGATGGAGCACAAACAACTGGTTAACACAGTTCCTCAAACAGCCCGAGGTCAAAATATTGTTTTGATTCAGCTGTAAAGCTGCAAGTAATTTGATAGGAAAGTTTCCGTGTTTATATTGACTTTTTGGCAACACAGAATAATATGTGTTTATTATAAAAAAAAAATTTTTAAATGCAAATAAGAAACATAAGTGCTGCAGTCATGATCATTTATCTGTTGGTCAGGCTTTAAGCATGGATTTTTTTTTTTTTTTTTCAAAATAGGTAGTGTATACATATATCACAGTCCACACACCACCTTGAAGCTGAAACTCATATGCTTCTTGTCAGAATCAGTGTACTACAGTATTTCCCTTTTTTTCATACTTTAGACACACTCTTCAGAATTTGTTTTGATTTTTAAAATATAAATTTGAATTTAAAAAAAAAGGAATTGAGGAGAGAACAGCTCTTTGCTTAATGGATACTATGTAAGGGTAAGACCTGAGAAGATATGACTTTCTGCTGTATGATAATGGTATATGGAAAATAGCATGTGTGTGTATGTGGTTTAATATTTATTTTTTATTTATGGTAAGTGATTGTATGTTGTAAAACTTGTGCTGAGTGAAAGAGTTTAAAATGGAATCAAGTTTGAGAAGCATTAGCATCATGTATTATGAATCTGAAGTTTGTTTGAAGCCTTCCATTCAGGTTTTAACCTTCAGTGACATGATGGTGATGATACCATTTAGTTGTTTATATATTATATGTGTGCGTGTATATGTGTGTGTGTGTGTGTGTGTGTGCGCGCGCGCACGCTTGTGTTTGGAGAGAGACACAGGGAAAGACAGAGGGAGAGAGAGAGAGAATCAAAGCTAAGCACACTCATGAAATTTATTCCTAAAAATGAGCTTCACGTTTTCGCCCTTCAGGCTTCGTCAGGAAGTCTGCAGAGATGCAGATGTTTGTAACATGAGATGTTTGTAGACTGGACATCCATCCCCATTGTTTGAGGAGTTTGAATTGTCTTGTAAATCTGGCACCTCACACACACACACACACACACACACACACACACATTATATATATTATTATTATTATTTTATTTTTTTTTTTTGCATGTATATATATTGATTGTGAATGAAATACTGGAGTGTCAAGTGTTGCATAATGAGTTGTGAAAGAAGAACACAGAGGCAGAAGAGAGAGAAACAAAATGAAATATGTATATCCAAGGTAATGAGATCAGCATAGACCCTTAATTTTATCTCCACCTTGGCCTGTAAAAGAGACACTGTGTTCACAGTTTGATCAGTCATGAGGGTCAGTCCAGCTCCAGGCCCGAGAGAGACTCATACATGGAGAGCAGATTGAAGTTAAGAAGTGTGAATTGCATGTACAAGGGCATGCGTATGTATGTGTGTGTGTGTGCATGTGTGTGTGAGTGAGAGATAGAGAGAAAGCGAGAGAGAGAGGGGGATAGCAGCATATGCATGAATAAACGTGAGAAAGAGAATATGTTAGTAAGTTTGTGTATGTGTAAGTGCCACATGTCTCCATGCCTGAATAAATCTAAATTTGTTGCAAAATTTGATTTGAAGCTGTTCTTTTTCATTTCTTGTGCAGATGTGTACACAGACTTGATAATAATAATAATAATATATATATATATACATATATATTTGTTGTTTTTGTTTTGTTTTAAAGTTTCCCCCATACTTTCATCCGTGTGTGTGTGTGTGTGTTGTGTGTTGAGTGAGTGAGTGAGTCATTTGCTCCATTTTTATGTTGTTTATTTTGAAAAATGCAGATATGGTTTAGTGTATATGGATCAGTATGCATGATTTGACACTACCTTGAAACTGAAACGTGAATGTCTGTACATGTGTGTGTGTGTGTGTGTGTGTAAGAGAGAGGTGAAGGATATGTAACAGACATTTAAGTGTTTCAGTCTGTACACACAGAGATTTAGATATTGATAGTCATGTCAGACAATAACACACACACACACACACACACATGCTTGCATGCACACACAAGCAGCACACATAGACAAGCAGCATACACACACACACACACACACACACAATGTGAGTTTATGTGAGTATCCTGGTGATTGAGAGCAAAATTCATAGAGTTAAATCACAAGTAAGTTTTCAAAGTCCACTTCTCCCTCTCGTGTTTATTAAGTACTGTTACCCTCACTTTCACAACTTAACTGTGATGTGTGCACATCTCTGATGATTTTGCTTTTGCTGCTATGTCTTAAGTCCTGTCACATTCACATCAAGCTCTTCTGCTTTGTGTTCTGCTCCTGAAGTAGGTTGACATGTTGTTCAGCATGTCATATACACCAGCAGCTAGGCCCCATTTATCACAGTCCCATCACCAGCTGCACATCCTTGAAGTGGCTAAGCTGTATGGTCTCCAGTCACTCCACGGAGGTGGAGCTGGCCATGAAATGGC
Source organism: Babylonia areolata (assembly GCF_041734735.1). Taxonomy (NCBI): domain Eukaryota; kingdom Metazoa; phylum Mollusca; class Gastropoda; order Neogastropoda; family Buccinidae; genus Babylonia; species Babylonia areolata. The sequence continues at coordinate 5,451,556 of NC_134893.1, read as the reverse complement.
CAAATGAATAATGATATGTCACAATCTCCCACTTGCCAGTCCGTGATGTTAACCACTTTGCTGTGGCTTAGGAAATCATTACATATGTACAGTCAAAAATATTTTTTCTCGTAGTTGGTATGTGCATGTGTGGGTTATATTTTGATATGCATGTGTGTGTGTGTGTGTGTGTGTGTGTGTGTGATATATATGTATGTATGTATGTGTGTGTGTGTGTGTGTATATATATATATAATTAGAGAGAGAGGGAACATCCCACTTCAAATTAATGAAAAAGTTAACATTCGGTGTATACAAGTGTATCAGAATGATAATTGATATTCACATACCGCAAAATCAGTTCTGTCAGCTTATAATGTGCTCAAAACTTATCATTAAACTTTTTTGACTGATGGCTGGTATAGGCATAACACAAACACAACAACAAAAAGTATGTACTTCAATTTTTATCCTTTGAAAAGGTGAGTATGTTGTGTGAAGACAGGTATTCCTGAACAGTCGGGCACCAAAGAAAATTATCTCCTTGAGGATGTTGCAGACAAAAAAAAGTATAGACCTACTTTATTGATGAGTAATATCGTGTATTTTTTTGGATTGTTGTGATGTAATTTTTTTCCTCTCGTCCTCCCTATCTTTCTCCATAGCTATCTGAAGGGGGAACAAAGTAAAACTGAAATGTCATATGGCAGTGTTGTACCCCATGACTTCTCTCTCTCTCTCTCTCTCTCTCTCTCTCTCTCAGAATCTATACACTTATTTTCAAAAGTATGTCTGTGTGTATGTGGAAATTAACCTCTCTTTCTCATTCTCTCCTAGTACTGTAAAAGGTTGTTCATATATCCATGATTTATATCATAGTGTCAGTGATGTTCTGATATAATCGTATTCTATTCCTTTCTTTCTTTTTTTTCTTATCAATTTTTTTTCTTGCCGTGTTAATTTCCATCCATTTCTTTACACTTGTCCCTTTTAACAGATAGATAAATAAAAAAAACAACACCAACTAACCATACCTCATTACCCTCAGAAAGAAAAAAATTCAGTTTAATTAACCCGGTTCTCAACCTTAGCCGTTCCTCTCTCAACATCTATCTTTAATAATCATCTGTGAGAAATTGCGCAGGAATTATGAAAACTGCCACTGTTAGCTTCAACATGATTACAAACTTATGCTTTATTTTCTGCTCTGTAGACAGCTGGATTATTGTTCAGGAAATGCTAGTGTGCTAGCTGGGTGGGCCTATATACGGTTTTTGTGGTAGACTGAGTAATAAACAACGTATAATGTAACAGCATGGAGCCAGCGGTCACTTTCCAGATAAAACTAAGTTAAAACAGGATGACTTTTTGACATTATGGTATAACATGTGAAACACTGGTCATATGTGGAGCTTTTTTTTTTAAATTCTGAGGATCTATAACACAACTTTTACTTCCATTTTTCGTTTAACACATAACATTGGTTAGAAACAATGAGAGGGTTGGGTGGGTGGTATGGGAATCAGCAGCCAGGGTGAAGCAATGTGAGATCTTCAGATTGATATTATTATTCCATAATGTTGATTCATGATACCACAAAATAGCATAGATGGATTAAAAACCAAACATTATTTATCCTCACCCCACACCATTACATATAATCTACAAGGATAAAATGAAAGAAAGGAAAACTTTCAGTGACTTCTTTAAAAACAAGTACCAGTATAGAATAATTACGCACTTGCAGTGTGTGATAAAATATGAACACCAAAATACTTCATATAACACAATATTTCTCAGACTCAAGCATGTACATTTCTTTCATCTTACCGTGAGTGACCACAGTCACTGTCGATCAGCCGTAAATTTACCCCGCCACCCCCCAACCCTCCTCCCAAACGCACACACGAATGTGTGCGCGTGTTAAAACACATACACACCCACACGCACGGACGCACGCAAACACACACACACACACACACGTGTATATATATATATATATAAAGACATTTAAGTACTGGGCGTATTCGGATTAAAACAAGGAATGTTCAGTTGAAATTTTAATTTTATTTCGGCGGTATTGGCTTTGGATGAGCTCATTCCTTCAGCTGATATGAAATCGAAAATCTTTTCAGCGCTGCCGCCGAATCGCAGGAGACAAAGATAGTAAGAGTTAAAACAAAGACGTACTGAGAGGAAGTAGGGGCGGGGCGGGGGTGGGGTGTGGTGTGGTGGCGGGAGCTGGTCAGAGGTTTGCCACCCGTTTTGTTGGTCCACATGATCAGAATGTTGTCCTCTCACAACATAATGCCAGTTCTGTACACACTCATTCCTCTCGCTCTCCGAGTGAAAGAGAAAGAGAGAGAGAGAAAGGGGGAAAGAGGACATGAGGGAGAGTATGAGAGAAGATGTGTGTAGAACTTGATTTTTCTGTCTTTCGTCAAGCACTAAAGCATGCACAGAACGGATCAATCGCAGGCAATTGGTCTAGTTTTTCAACTTAACCGGTTTCAGGACAGAAAGCAGAAAGGTCGAACAACGAGCCAACATCACAGCCGTGGGAGAATGCAGCAGTACCAGAACTACTCCCTGGTCGGTCCCACATTCTGCCGCGATTGGTGCATGGCCTCAATAGGATTTCTGTTAACACCACACACAGAGAGATACAACTTGCTTCTTCTTCTTCTTCTTTTTTCCCCCTAAAGGTTGGTGTTTGCGTCAAAAGCAGGACTTGTGCAATCCCTGCGGTTGGCAGCAGACCCAATGAACGCATCGATACAGGAAAGCATGGGATGCTTCTTCAATCATCAGAGAAACAGCGCCGCGGCGCATTAGGAGATTGGGCAATCCCGCTCAATGCGGGACACTTCTCTGTCGATGTGAACGACCAGGAACTTGATGTGGAGGGATCAAGTCTGGCTTATCGTTCAGACGTGTACAAGGACCGTTTTAAAGGTCTTTGTATTATGATCATCATAGCAGTGTTGTGGAGCTGAGAGATGGGGTAAAAAACAAAAACAAAAAGAAACACGCTACCTTGACTGTGTGATTCTTGCGTGCCGTGCGTGCACGGACACCACACGCACGCACACATACACACGTGAGCGCGCGCGCGCACACAGTAAAGATGATGACTATGATGAACTTGATGTGTGTGTGTGTTGGGGCTCATGTACGTTTATGTGTATTTGACTGTGCTTTCATACCTGTGAAACTGCATGTTTGGTGCATATCTGTTATGCATATGTGGGTGTATGTGTGAATGTGTGTCTCCATGTTTTACATTTATTTGCTTATTTATCATCATTGTTGTCTTTTTTATTTATTTAATTATTATTATTATTATTATTATTATTACTACTACTACTACTACTACTTTAAAAAAATTATATTATAATTATTATTTATTTATTTATTTATGTACGCTTATAGATGACTTTTTTTTCTCAAGGTCTGACTAAGCGCGTTGGGTTACGCTGCTGGTCAGGCATCTGCTTGGCAGATGTGGTGTAGCTTATATGGATTTGTCCGAACGCAGCGACGCCTCCTTCAGCTACTGAAACTGAAACTGATGTGTGTGTGTGTGTGTGTGTGTGTGTGTGTGCTGAGAAAGAGAAACAGACAGAGACAGCGCACACATTATGTAATGTGAATGTACGGAAGGTCAATGTGAAACTTTGTTCCACATCATAGCCTAACAAACTGAACATCTATTTGAGGCTATTTGATTTCATATCGAATTCTTCACCACAGATCATCGATGTTATGTGGATGTCTCAAATACAAATGCAAATTAAAATAAAGAGTTAAAAAAGGCTAATCATGAAGATGTCTGGTGGCTGACAGAAGAAGCATTTCAAGTTATTTGTCGGACAGCCGGAAGCGGAAGTCCGCAAAGTTCCGGAAGGAACTTGAAGTGAAACGTGACGTCGGCATGGGCGCGGTCTGGAGTTTTCGAACGGCGGTCACTGTGCACACAGCAACACAGTAGTGGTGTGGAAATGTCCATACAGGCGTTGATTGTGCTGACAGCAGCAGTGTTTGCGCGATCAGATCTGGGTGTGAGGAGGTTCTTTGGCCCACAGAGAATCCTGCTGCTGATGGGCCTCCATGGTGAAGCAATCTTCACCCCTGGTCTTCACGTCTGTCAAGATATGGGAAAAAAATGATGATATTTTTTTAATTGAAAGAACAAACAATTTTATTACAGAAACACGTTAAACAAATAAACGTGTATTTAAAAAAAAAACCAAAAAAAAACCACACACACACACACAAAAAGCACCTGATCCTGCGAATCAAGCAACCAACTAACTGGCCAACAGTCAACTAAAAGGAGACAACAGCGACAACAACATCAGCAACAACAAAAAGGTGAACTCTAAACAACAATCAACCAACCAAGACAACAAACACCCGGCCATCATCCAACGAACAACCAGCTACCCGACAACTAACCGCCACAAAACACCCACCTACTCAATCTTCAAGTCAGCGAAGCCATCTGCCTCATTCATTCATTCATTCATTCATTCATTCAACACCGTCGGTGCTAAATGCCAGAACAAATGCACAGATAAATGAAAGAACGTGAGTGCTTCGACATTAGAAAAGTTTCAGTTTGTGCGTCAAGAATACGGGCACTTAAAAAGATCAACCTTCGAACACAGCTTATGAATCTAATGGATGCCTAACCTCACCTTTAACTTGACTTTTCTCCCCATCCCCACCCCCACCCCCACCATCGTGCCATTCCATTAAAGATTTCTTCTTTTATAGCAGTCGTGATGTAGGTCTATATAACACAGCTACGATACATACGAACTTGTAGCTCGGAATTTCTGGCTTTTGTTTTCTTATTGATCCAACATTTGCCTTGCATGTGACAGAGAGCAAAGAAATCAGACATAAGACGCGAGTTCGTTTCAGTTCGTTTTCTTGAGGGAAAAACTGTGTTCGGGGTAGGCCATGTATGGACACATCTGCTGAGTCATGATCTGATTGCTAAAGACTTAAGAGCTAAGATGAAAACTGTCTTTGGCGTTTTGAACGTGGATATCATTACAATGGATTACGTAATGTCCGGGAAAGTGCTTACACGAAAGATACACTGACTGTGCAAAACGGCCTGAAATGATTCGGGTGCACACAGCCAAGTTATTTCACGACTGGGACTGGAAATGTAAAGATGAACCTGAATGTAGCTGTGTTCGGGGTCTTTGGAATGAATGGCCGCGTGGGATTAATGCCATTAGATTAATGGTGAGTCTGACAGGACTCTGAGAAACAACACCAACACACCCCGCCGTGATAAATGCAAAAACTGAAAAAATCGATTTCACAACAACAGACAGAACATGACAATTTTAGGCGGTGGAGAGCCTATTTGTAGAAATCGCATGATACGTTAATGCCAGAGCTCAAAAGCACGAACTTCAAGACTATGCACAACAGCAAGACGTCTCAATAAATAAAATTAAAAAAATCTCATCAGAACTCTCTTAAATTAAAAAAAAATATACACATACATGTATACATATATTTTTTCGAGATGGTATCTGATATTGTAGAAGATTTCATACACAGTCCTGAATGAATTATTCCTTGACGGTATTGGAATTGTCTCCTCCTTTCACACCAAACTTAACACCACATACAGTGGAAAGACCTAGAACTGAGGACTACATGATGTAAGAATATTAGATGCACATTAGTTTTCGTTCTGCGTGGGTTTCCAATAATTATGGCTGACACGACATGACACAAAGTATCACATAACAAACACACGGCGATAGTCCTGATGTTACGTCACACAACTCGCCATCATCGCACGGCAACTTGCTGTTGTACACAATGCACGAGCTGTAGAAATGGTGACACACTGGAAACTTATTAGAAGGAAAAGTGATTCTTCTTCTTCTTCTGCGTTCGTGGGCTGCAACTCCCACGTTCACTCGCATGTACACGAGTGGGCTTTTACGTGCATGACCGTTTTTACCCCGCCATGTAGGCAGCCATACTCCGCTTTCGGGGGTGTGCATGCTGGGTATGTTCTTGTTTCCATAACCCACCGAACGCTGACATGGATTACAGGATCTTTAACGTGCGTATTTGATCTTCTGCATGCATTTACACACGAAGGGGGTTCAGGCACTAGCAGGTCTGCACATATGTTGACCTGGGAGATCGTAAAAATCCCCACCCTTTACCCACCAGGCGCCGTCACCGTGATTCGAACCCGGGACCCTCAGATTGAAAGTCCAACGCTTTAACCACTCGGCTATTGCGCCCGTCGGAAAAGTGATTCGATCAGCGCACTTTCTTGTGCTAAGTAGATGTTTGTGACATCCAAATGACAAGGCGTCACATAATGACATGGACCTATTCAAATCCGGACGAAACAGGACTAAAGCACACACGAAGATTCAGGCAGCGTCAACTGAAGACAGGGAGCAAACAGGGCAGCACGGCGTTTGCAATGTAAAGATCACAGACAGGATAAACACGCGCCTTGTTTGTCTTTCTTAATGGCTCCACGATATCGGTGCGATAAGACAGGCCTGGAGCTTTTGTCTCCGAAAAAAAGAACCTACCAAAGCTTTGTAGTCTACGAAACAGGAGTAGCGTTTGCCATTTGAGATGCCTCAGTACATTTAATGCCGTTTGTCTCGCCACGCCTCGCAAAAATCAACAACAACAAAAACAAACAAACAAACAAAAACAAAACAAGGCTGACAAATATTTTACATTGGTGAGAATGTTTAAATATGATGGATTGTGACAGGCAAGCGTTGTACGCGGTGTAGTATAAGTTTTGATGAAATAAACTTTCCGTTTTGATGTCGACCCATTCTGGTTTTCATGTCATTTCCCTTATTTAGCTGTTTAGTGACAACAGATAGAAGTGATGATGATGATGATGCCACATTTGTACATATTTTCCATGTTGTATGTGGATAGGCACATGTTATGATGTACAAGATTATTTTCATATTTTAAACAATCAAGTCGATACAGTTGGGCCTATATAATTATTTCTTCCGCGTTCGTGGGCTGCAGGTCCCACGATCACTCGTTTACATGTAGGTATACGAGTGGAACTTTTCGTGAATGACTGGTTTTGTTTTGTTCTTGTTGTTTTTACGATTTTCGGTTGACTCTCTCTCTCTCATGATCATTTCTATCGAAGTAATGCTCAATTAATAATCAGATTCTCAAATGAATTTGGTCATAAAAAGATCCATCTGTGTTGGGTGGGAGTTGGGGTAGGGGTGTGTACATGCGTGCATCAGTGTGTTTGTGTACATGCGTGCGTATATGCGTGTGCGCGCGCGTCTGTGTGTGTTAGTCATTCTTGGCCATAATATACCATTTACCCAACAATGCACCACGCCCCTGATTCTGTCATCTTACACAAAAGCCATCTCCACTCCTACTTACGGATTAATCAAACCGCTCATGATTAATCGGACACCGTTGAGGCTCGTGTCGTGCAGACGGTATTAACAGGATGACCACACGCTAAAAGGTCAGCCGTGGTCAAGCAGCTCTCCTCCATAGCGTGACAATGCAGTGACCGCAACTTACATCAATTCCGCCGTGGTTTGGAGAATGAAGTCCATCATCATTCTATGGTGGAACGTGAATGTCAAAAGAATACAAGGCGTTGTTGAGTTTTGATCACATGCCTGGTGCATTAGGACTGGACAGGGATTGTGTTGTGGGCTGAGGGTGGAAGGGGTAGGGGGCTGGGGTGGGGATGGGGTGGCGAGAACGGCGGGGTTGAGGGGGAAGAGGGAGCATTCGCATTATGAGCTTGCCCGCCTTTCTGCCATCGAACAGTATGCATACGCGTATTTTTTTGTAAAAACTGGGCAAGTCCCAATTCGACGCAATGATAAATTATCGTACACTTAAGGCATATTTTAACTGACTTTGTCCTGATTTGTTAAAAAAAAAAAAAAAGAAAAAAGAAAAAGAAAAAAAGAAGCGCAATATTTGACTGTGTTCATACAAAACAGAATACTCAGCAGAAAACATTTAATACCATTAGATAACATCCCCCCCCGCCCCCACCCTGTGGTGTCAAACCTTAATCGTCTCTTTGCGTTCGGTTTGGCTTAAAGAGAATTTCCTCTGTTGAGATTAAGTTAAGTACTTTGGTCAACAACCATTTTCATTCACCCAGTGGAACGTGCCATGTAAAAACAAACTTGAGACACCCCCAGTCCTTTACAGCTACCAAAAACACCTAAAGACTCATCTTTTCCAAACTGCCTTACATTTTTTGTCATGTAATGTGCATGAGTGTATGTTTGTATGCGTACATGCCTAAATATAGTTTGCTAGGTGTATTGTACATAGTGTACTTTAGGTGTATTGTCTTGTGACAGTTTTTGATGTTTCTCAATTAGCTGGACAAGCTTGGACAGTGTAGAATGGGTAGAATAGTAATGTATCCCCCCCGAGCCCCCCCCCATCCCCAACCCCCACACCCCCCCAAAAAAAAGAAGAAGAAGAAAGAAAGAAAGAATAAATTGTAATGCGCTGAGAGCAGAGTGTTGTTGATTCGGCGCTATGTAAGTTAACTGACGATGATGATTTGTTGTTGTTGTTGTTGTTGTTAATACATGTAACCACCACCACATGTAAGTAATTCATTATCATTAGTGTTAGTATTGTCATTATGATTATCATTTTATCCAGTGGCGTGGCTCATTGTGGCCCTTACCTGTGGCCGTGGCGTGCTGGGCCAGAAGCCGGTTCATGCCACAGCGCACCTGGAAGCGCGGCAGGCGGTGCACGTGGGAGGCCTGACGCATGTTGGTCCACCCGTCCGCTGAGGATGACGGGCTGCCTGAGGACACCTGGGCCTCGAGCTGACCCTGCTGGACGTCCTTCACCCTTCTGGAACTGTCCGATAATCCCCAGCTGGTGAGGTCTGAGAGCTGCGATGCCAGAGGTGAGCGTCTGGAATGTTTGGTATCATCGTCACTTGTCAGCCACAACGGACTGTCATCAGCCAGCCCCTCCTGGCCAAGGAGTCGAGCCGTGTGTGGTGAGTCAGGAACAGTGTCACCATGACTGATGGGGGTAGTGGGGGTGAGCGGGTGTTCGGGGTTGTCCTGGGAACTGATGAATCCCTGTGGCTGAGCGGAAGGCGGGAGTTCTGAACTGAAGCTGCCGAAGCTGTGTGTGGGGCTGGGTATTCCTGAGATGAGGGTCCTGGTGGACTGGGTGGAGGAGGACTTCTTCAGAACCCCCCTGTTCCTCGCTCTAGAGTGGCAAAAGCTGTTGGGGAGTTTAGGACGCAGTTGTGACGGGATCGTCCCGGTGGAGACCAGACGTGATCTGCGTGACGGAACGACCGGGTTGAGAGGAATGCTTTCCCTTCTTTTGACGGGAGCATTGGAGGGTAGGAGGGGATCTTCCTGTGTCACGTCCTGACTGTCCGTGAAGAACTGGGGACTGAAGGCAGCAGGGAGGAAGGGAGGGTTAGGGTGGGTGAAGTGGGTTTCCACAGGCAACATGGGATTGTAGTCCTTGCCGTTGATTCTTTGCGGCATGGGGAACCTTTTGGGTGGCCTGATTTCGCCGTCTTCCAGGCTCTTGTAATAGCTAAGGAGCCGTCTGTTTTGAGAATCACAGAACATGTAGTTTTCACCGTTCATCTCATCTATGCCTGAGGCGTGCACTTCGTCTGTGTGAAAGGAGTCGTCTTGAGCGTAAGGGTTTTCGTCATGGTCTGCTAAAGGGTCAAAGCCGGCAGAGATACCATACGTCTGCAGAGGTGTGCCATTTTCAGCGTAACTTTCAGCAAGTAAGGGCACCTCGTTCCACGCATGATCACTCATTTTATGGACCGACCCTGATCGGTGTGCACGATAGTTGTAGTCTTTTTGGACATTCCTGACAGAGGAAGAAGGCATTGGTGGGAATCGGCCGACTCTGCCTCTGTGATGACGAGAGTGGTTTTCTTCCCGATGCTCACCGAAGGGGCCGTTGTGCAGCAAGAACCCTTTGCCTGGCACCCGTGTCTCTCTGGAGGAGAAGTAGGACATCCCCAGAGGGTGGACATAGGGGGGCGACACGGAGCTGCTGGTGACCGCCACACACACGTCCCTGGGCACGTCCGTGGCTGAGGTCAAATCCCACCTTTTCCCACGCAGTCTGGCGTCGCTCTGACGGTAAGAGGCAGGCACTGCTGCTTTGTCCAGAAACCACATGGACCGAAGAGAAGACGTCTCAGACACGTAGGATCCAGGAGGCTTGGAAGGTGAATCAGAATGATCACCCTGACGACAGCTGTTTTGTTGTTTGGAGTTAACAAAAGTCAAATCACTGGGAAAGTCTGCAAGGTTGGGAAAAGCAACGTTTCCACAGCTGAGCTTTGGTGACGAGTCTGGGCTGATGTCAGGACGATTCATTGGCTTGGAGCCGTCGGCGTCCTCCGTCTGCATGGTGGAAGGGTTCAGCAGGACCCCCTGTGCGATGCTGGTTCTGGCCTCGGACAGAGAGGATGGGAAGTCGTCCTCACCGAAGTCAAAGTCTTCCGGCAAACTCAGGTTCCTGGCCAGGGTGCTCAGCCCTCCCCTGCTCAGCCACGGCGCTTTGTTCAAGGTCAGCAGTCGGCTCGTTACTTGCCGGAACTTCCGCTCAGGAGGAGCGGAAATAAACCTCCTCAGAATGTTTCTGGTTTTTTTGTGGGAGTTGGACAGTTCCGACAGGTCCTTGAAGTACCTGTCCCTCAGGATGTCGGAGGCCTCCACGCTCCCGTTCCTGTCCCGTGAGATCCTGAAGGACTTGCCCAGCTGGGACAGGGCCAGAGAGTTGGTGTTGCACAGGATGCTGACGGAGCGACCCCGGGCCAACGCCCCGCTCTGGATCAGGACTGAGAGGTAATCCATCAGCACCTCCCGCTTCCGCCTGACTCGCTTGTGGTGGCTGTAGAAGGACAGGGACAAGAAGGCCACCATGCCGCACCCCACCAACAGCGCGGGGATCCAGGGGTACCCTGCAGACAGCGCTCCCGTCCCACCAGCATCCTCCGTCAGTCTGGCCATGCTGGAGTTACTGGCGTTTCCCTGAGCGGGGCTGAGTTGTGTCCCCTGTGGGGAGGTGAGGGCGTCAGGAGGGATGAGCGTGACTCCGTCAGGCATGGGCGTTGGACACGGGGTGGGTCAGATGGTCCTGATGCTGATGGGTGAGTGACCAGTCCGGGCCACGGCAAGAGGCCACGCTATCCCACAGCTTCCAGCCACTGCCTTGGCGACACGGGTTCCCTGGAGAAACACATGGTTTGATTTGTGTCATGTGACAGCCACTGCCTTCAACGCGACAGACTTGCCAAGGATTGTGTCTGTGCACGTCATGACTATCCCAGTTTAACCACGTAACTTGATGGCTGAGCACTTTTCATGAATGTTTTTCAATGATTATTGGTTTTATCGCCTCCTTGACAGTAAAACTGGCTCTGGTTTCGTGCTTCTGGTGGCATGGCGTGACAGGCACTGTCTCTGCATTTACAAGCTCGCTCTGAAGATCATCCCGTGGTTACCAACCCTGTCTTTATTTTTCACAGGAACATTCGTAAGATGCTTGTCCTGGCACGAGGCTGTCTTTGCGACAGTCACTGTGTTTAGCATCAGGTGATGGAGCAGAGCATAGATGGGTGTTTCCTTGCCTGATGGCTGGCTGTTCCTGTCTTCACACGGAGGCAGAAAGTTGGTTGGTGTCCCTTTTCCCGTCACACGTGCGCTGAATGCCTTTGGTTTGTAATCATCTCAGTGGATTTATCTGTTTTGCTCAGGTGAGGCAGTCTGGTCATGAGCTTTCAATGGGAACACACTGCCCATCAGACCTGACACCTGTGGAGAGCAAACACATCGTGAACAGTAGTAAGTCATTGTTAATATAATCGTCACCATCATCTTCCTCCACACCAACATTACCATGATCATCACTACCCCATCAGCTGTGTATGTAATTGGCTCATGCAACCAGTCACTTTAGTTCACACATTCCAACCGTTGTTGCTGAAATGAATCGGCTGTCATCATATAATTGAGTGTTTTCTTGTTCACTGAGACGAGTGAAAAAGGGCACAATGGACACAGATTGTTGAATTATGGCACTGGGATTCCAGTGACTGCAGAATTACTGCAGAAATGTACCCTAGGTATTGTCAGGCATGGCATAGGTATACCGCTATAACTGCAGCGCTGCTCATTTTCAAGTATTCTTCGAGAAATGTAATTCCTCTAAAGTCAGCACTGAAAAACAAATTTTGCCTGGAATAATGATAATTCCTTTCTTGTCGTGGATTTCCTGCCATCTGTAATGGTCTTATCTGGAACATAGCCTGGCCCTAAAGGGTCTGATGGACTGTGGGACATTGTTATACGATAGTATCAGTATCAGTGGCTCAAGGAGGCGTCACTGCGTTCAGTCAAATCCATATACGCTACACCACATCTGCCAAGCAGATGCCTGACCAGCAGCGTAACCCAACGCGATAGTCTTACGACAGAAGGGCCTTCTCACTTGGAGGCATTGTGACACGACATGAGGGGCTCGCCCAATATCGGCCACACACGTCATACGACTGTCATAAGACCTAAAGGCCCAGTTAGCTAATGGACACTCGGCCGTTGACCATGCAACATATGAAGTTGGTTTACCATGGGCATTCGGCTTTCGGCAGTCATGCGACAAAATGGCTGAGCGATTATTATCGGGCATTGTCCTGCTGTGGTCACAGAGCATAATTCAGGATCTATCGGTTATTGGGGCATTGTCGTACAACAGTCACGTGACGCAAGGTGTGACTGGAGGTTGTCATACGACAGCCATGGGAAAAAATGCACAAACTTTTTCTTCTGTTTTCCTTCTGACAGGGACACGATATCGTCAGTCAAAACTGTACGTGGCGTGACAGATATACTTGGCATCCGTTCACTCTTGACCTTTCTTCCTCAACTTTCAGAAGACATTTCGGGTGCATAAACAAATCATTTCTCATTGAGGTTCGCTGCGGAAATTCGATGCTGTGGTACAAACACTTCGCCAACGCCAAAGCAAAACGGAAACAAAAACAAAACGGCTTCTGTCATGATGATGTTGTTTGCCAGTGACGGCCAGCGGGGAACAACAAATGACCGTCATCATGTTACTGATCTCCATTGATCACTGTCTGAAAGAGGAACTGGTCGTTCAATGGCTGCCAGACACTGCTATCGAGCATCAGTCACATAGTGCGCTGCTGTTTAATGCTACCCGGTTGTCGATCAGCCCCTTAAGACGAGAGAGAGAGAGAGAGAGAGAGAGAGAGAGAGAGAGAGAGAGAGAGAGAGAATGCGAAT